>NW_007251109.1:79019-86083 GCF_000164805.1 Carlito syrichta | reverse complement strand
GGAGACCCCGCGCCCGTCCGCCCCACCCCCTTCCGCCCCGCCTCTTGCCTGCTTGACGGTTTCCAGCACGACTGCCGGTGTGGACACGGAAAAGGCGCTCCAGGAGGTGGCGGGTGCTGGGCCTGGGGCTGGCAGCGCCAACAGGGGGAAGTTGAGGCTGTAGGCAGCGCGGATCACGCCAGCATCCTGGAAGGAGCCTGGGGTAGACCGGAAAGCGACGCTGGTGGGGAGGGAGGCAGAGGGCCTGGGGAAGGTAGGAGGGGTCCAGGGCGCAGGAAGGCCCCGCCTCCCCAGCACTCACCCTTGTGCGGCATCAGCGCGTAGGTGAACTCGTGGCGTCCCATGTCAGCAGTGGCGTCCGGAGCCTTAGGCGCCCGCAAGCTGGGATGAGGAGGGGGGGTTGTGGGCCCTCCGAAGCTGCTGGAGATCCGCCCCATGCCCCATGCCCGCTCCCGGGCCGGGTGGGCGCCCCACTCACAGCGAGAGGCTGAGGACGTTGTCTCGCACTGACGCGCCATACTTGCAGTCGTTGAGCAAGGCTAGCCCGAAGCCGTGCTCTGACAGGTCCACCCAGCGGTGGGCCCACACCTGGAGGAAGGTCCCAGCCCACTGGTGGCCCTGCCCTTCCTCGTGCTCCCAGCCCGAGCCCCTGTCACTAGGGTGAGACAAGCCCTGAAGCCACTCCATTGAATTCCAGCTCCCACTCCGGGAGGCCTGAGCCTCAGTATCCTCCTCTGAGAAGTGGGGATAGCTAACAGTGCTCACCCCGTGGAATGGTCTTGAATATCAAGCTACATGTTCGGCTCGCTTGCTAGGCCCTTCCTTCCTCTCCTCCCCCTACTCCACACCAGTCCCTCCCCAGCCAGGAAGGAGTCCAAGTCCACCCCTGTCCCCATCCCACCAAGCCAGACCTCAAATCGAGCCCAGTCCCAGGAGGTGTTGTGGTGGGTGGGTCGCTGCAGATGCCCGAACTGGATCTCATAGGTGGCTTGGGAGCTCCGCACTTGGGCAGGGAATTCCACCTTCAGAAATTTGTGGGCCTCATGCCAATGCACCTGGGGTGGGATGAGGGGTGGGCGAGGGAAGGCGACACACAGGCCTGGGGCAGGCCCCCCCACCAGGTACACCTGGGAACCTGGCCTGCGTCCCTGCTACCTCGGTGTGGAAGCGGACATAGGGGCAGCCAATATCCAGCACGACTTCCTGGCTGAGGCGGCTGTTGGGGCTGATCTGCAATAAGAACCAGACACTCCCCCGCAGGCCACCCTCAGTGCCCACGGCCAGGGTCCCTGCCTGGCCCAGCACGGGCTTCCTGTGGGAGGGACGGGAGGCACTAAGCAAGGCAGCCTGTGTGCCCACCACCCCTACTGTCCCAGTCCTGCCCAGACCGTACCGCGTCTCTAGGTGGTAGTCCATGACGTCCCACGCATCCCAGTACAAGGGGACATCATCAAACAGCACAAACTGGTTCCCCACTGAGCCCTCGGCAAGGGCTTCCCTGGAAGGACCGGGGATGAGCAGACCTCACTCCCTCCAGCCACTCTTAGCGGGGTGGGTGGAGCAAGCAGGTCTGGGAGGGGCTAGCCCAGCCTGCCCTGCTCCAGGGTCCCAGCCCAGAGCCACTGGTGGGCTGCTGTGGGCAGTGCTGTGGCCAGGGGACAGAGGGAACGGGGACCCCCCTTGCCAGGCACTGGGAGAAGGCAGTGGGAGTTGGCACCTGCCAGAATCCACCAGGACCAAGGACGTCAGGCGGCCGGTTGGGTCCAGTCTCACCCGGATGATGCCATTGTCCAGAGTCACAGAACCGTCAGTCTTGGTGGGAGGAAGCCTTGAGGCTGAGTCTGTAAGGGCTTCCCATACCCACAGTCCTCCCACCCAACCTCCCACCCCCAGCCCCACCACTTGCTGCAGCTTGGGGAGCTCAGACGCCTGTGTTGTTAGGGAGCATCCCAGGACAGCTGTACCCCCAGGACATGCCTGGACTCACCTCTTGCACTACGAACACAGGCTGCTGGGGCAGCAGGGGCTGCAGCGAGGTGGGGGTGGGCACAGGAGCATAGCCCATGCTGGGCACTGTCACCAGGGCTGGGGATGAGGACTGGGCATCAGTGCAGCCTCCTCACTTTCCAAGAGCCTTGCCCAAGGGGTGGTGGTGGTAGAAAACGTGGCTACTACTCTCCAGGCATGGGCACCCCAAGGCAGAGATCCCCAGGGGTGCCCCGACCTCGTCTGTCTGGCCTCGGTCCCTCCTGCTGCAGTAGCAGCCCTTCCCTCAGTTCATACCTAGGCTGTGTGCCCCGCCGGGCTTGGGTAGCACCAGGACCTCAGTGCGCTTCCAGGGCAGCGTGTTGACGATGAGGATGTCCTCAGGCCCTGGCTCGCCTGCACACAGCGCTGTGGCTGCTGCGCTGAGCAGCGTGTTGCCATGGGAACGGATGTCTGAGGAGAGACTGGCTGGTCATGGGTGGGCCATGGCTCTGGGATGACCCCTGGTGTCCCACAGGGGACCCTGGGCTCCGTCCCAGGTTGGAGGGTGCGACGGGACTGTGGCCAGCCTCACCATTGTAGTGGCACATGGCATCCTCTGCCACCAGCTGGATGCAGCTTCCCGTCACCACGTCATGGAACTGGTTCAGGAGCAGGAGCCTGTGGGGCAGGGGCAGGGATGGGAAGGCGGCGAGGGGCAGCCCCGAGGTGTCTGGGTGAGGGGCAGCAGGGCTGACCTCCAGAGGTGCTGCAGCTGGGCAGCGGGGTACAGGAACTGGACACTGCGGGCCAGGGCCAGGCAGCTCAGTAGCTCCGCATCATGTAGAATCCGCTCACACTCCCGGTTTCCCTTCTTGATCTGAGCCAGGTAGGGAGACCAGTCTGGAATCTGCCCACGTGTCCCAGGATGCCTCCCGCAGACCTGCCTTGCTCAGAACCCCATTGGCTCCACAGGGCCTCTGGGACACAGCTTCTTGCGGGTGAACTGCCCCAAAAACCCTCCCTCCTCTCCCCTCCACCCCAAGCCCTCCTTCCTCAGGGACGCCCAGTCCTGCATCCACCAAGCTCTCCTGGCCAGCCCAGCTCTTGCACAGCTTCCTGCAGGCTCCTCCTGGGAGTGAACCCTCCCTAGGTCCACCTGGGCTCCATCCCGCTTCCTCCTTTGACCCTCTGCAGATCAAGGCACACCCTCCCTGCAGGGCTCTGCCCACCCTGACCTGGGCATGGGTGGTGTAGGTGCCGTTGTGCAGCTCCAGGAAGAGCTCCCCAACCCACGTGCACAGCCGCCCTGAATCGCTTTCCAGCGCTGAGAAGAGATGCCCTGGGGAGGACAGCTGTACCCTGAGGGATAACATAAGCCTGGGCCTCCTAGCCTGGGGGCCACGCCACTCGCCTTCTGCCTCACCAGAGCACACAAGAGATGCAGCCCCAGCAGCAGGAGCCACTCCAGAAAGGCCCCGTCCACACAGTCCAGCTCTGGACTCCAAGAGAGCTGCTCTTCCCACCCTCAGCTTCTCCCCAACCTGCCCCTGGGGCAGTTTGGAGGAGCCAGTGGTCCAGAATTGGGGCAGGACAAGATCCAGAAGACCTGTTTGAGCAGAAGGCAGGGCTTGTGGCAAGGGCAGAGTTGGGTTAAGGGAGCCAAGGACTCTAGGCCTGGCCTGACCTGGGCAGCCCGTCAGTGTTGGCCAGCCGCGTCAGGCGGTCCAGCATGGTCTGGGTGGGGCCACCGCCCCCATCTCCAAAGCCAAAGAGGAAGGCACTGTGGTTGGTCCGGCCCTTGTCCCGGTTGTTGGTCACAGTCTTTAGCACCTGGCCAGGGTGGGGGCAGGCCAGCGGGGGTCAGCCCGGGATTCCAGCCTGCACCCCACCCGCCGTGCCATCGGTGTCCCTCACCTCCTCCACGCTGCCCTGCATCCCATATGAATCGCCAGGCGGGAAGTGGACCAGCACCCGGGAGCCATCCAGCCCCTCCCAGAAAAAGGTGTGGTGCTGCCGGCAGGGAGACAGACAAGGGAAGGCCAGCATCAGGGCCCATGCAGCACGGGCCTTCCCAACTCGATCCTGCCCCCACCTATTGTGTGATCCTGACAGAGGTCCAGCCTCTCTGGGTGGGCATTTGGTGGTCTGTCCAGGAGCCCTCCGTAAGCCTGGGGAGAGGTGAATGGCCAGGTGGTTCCCTGAACCCCTGGGGCCTGCTCACCGGAAAGGTGTTCACCAAGTTCCAGCTCAATTTCTGGGTCAGGAAGTGCCTGATGCCGCAGCCGCGCATGATCTGTGGGAGCTGTGCTGAGTAGCCGAATGTGTCGGGCAGCCAGAACTGTGGGCAAGAGGGCCCTGGAGTGTGGGAAGCCTCAGCCCCTCAGCGCTGGGTCGAGCGCCAGCCCCACCTGCCACAGCGCGGCGCTGCCGCCGCCCCCAGCCTACCTCGGAGCACGTCCTCCCAAACTCCTGCAGAAAGAAGTTCTGGCCCTGCAGGAACTGCCTGACCATGGCCTCTCCACTGGGCAGGTTCCCATCCTGGCAGTGACGGAGCAGGAGGCGGCTCAGGAGAGCACTGGAGGGGGCAGGCAGGACAGGCCAGCCCACCCCTGCTGGGACACAGGCCCCAGGAAGCATCGCTCTGCTCGCCTCAGGCTGTTCATCTGTCCCAGGGAGGTGGCGGGCCATGGAGACAGCCTGGCACAGGGTGGCGGCCCTCCTCCCCCATGGAGGCCCAGGCCTTGGGATTCCAGGGACTACCCCGCCCTGTCACAGAGAGGCCTGTGGAAAGTCATCAGCAAAGCCAAAAGGCTCCTGGCCAACTGCGTGAGGCCCTGATTACATGGCCCGAGGCCAAAGGGATACCGGGGATACTCACCATCTCTACCCAGGTGCCCCCCACGGGCACAAACTGCCCACGGCAGGCAAACTCCTGGAGCCGGGCGTGCAGGCCAGGGTAGTGGCTCTTCACCCACTCAAGTTGCTGTGCCTGTGGGCAGGTGGGGTAGAAGGGGGCCACGAGTGACAAGGACGCCATCAGGGCCAGCACCTGGGGCCCAGTGGGCGGCTGAGGGCGAGGACCAACCCAGCCCAGCAGGCCTGCGATGCCCTCGGGGCTTTGAGCTCCAGGAACCCCAGAAGCCCGCCCTGCCCCCCAGTGCCCACTCACCTGGGAGCAGACAAAGATGAACTCAGGGTTGCGCTCCATGAGCTGCATGGCAGTCACCCAGCTCCGGGCACATTTCCGGATGGTCTCTTTGAAGGGCCAAAGCCAGGCTAGATGGAGAAGGGGCAGCAAGGGCCTCAAAAATCTCAGCTCACCCCTGTCCTGGCATCCTGCCCTGAGAAAGCCCTGTGTCCTCCCTCCTCAGCTGTCACTTGGGGTACTCCTGCAAGGGCTGGAAGGGAGGCCAGCAGGGTCAGTTTCATAGGCTGGGAAATGGGGGCCCGGGCCCTGGAACGGCCTCAGTCGGAGGCTTAGACACCCCCGAGAGGATCCCACAAGAACGATGACAGGTACCCTAGCACAGGGAGTGCAGCTCCCAGGCTGGGCTGTCTGGGCCAGTTGTCCTGCAGGAGGCACACCCACCTCCCTCAACCCCAAGACTTCCTTCCTTCCTCACTAGCTCAGAATGCCCACACCTGGTCCCACATCCTGGCATGGCAGAAAAAGCCCTTGTTCTGGGATTCCAAAACTTTAGATGCATCGGAATCAACTCCGTATCACTCCTCTCTGGACTGGGCACCCTTGCCAAACTCTTACTCATTCTCACTCAGTTCAGAGGTCACCTCAGCCAGGAAGCCTCTCTGGAATCCCCCAACCCAGCTGTGGTAAGTCCTTCTCCTTGCTCCCCAGGTCCCCAGGCTTCCCTCCACCATGGCTCCAATTGTGATCATCAGTCTCTGCAGTATTTAGCATGGGGCTTCATGGGGCATCAGATTTTGTTGAAAGAATAAATGAAGCCACAGCTGGCAGAGCTCACAGTCTAGTCCCTCTGTCCCATTTAACAGATGGGGAAAACTGAGGTCCAAGAGGAGTAAGAACTTGCTGAGGATCGCACCATGGTGCTAGGACACACCCAGGGCTTTGAGGGCACCTCTGCCTTCCCTGCCCACCCAACAGCTGCCACCCTACCTGTGTCAATGTGGCAGTGCCCTGTGGCATGGAGGATGTGTTGGCTTTCACCTCCACGTTGGCCAAAGAACCTGGAAGCCAGGGCCTGGGCTGCGGGGAAGGTGCCAGGCTGGGCAGGGTCGCACACATTCACCATCTGGTTGGCTGTGTACAGGGCCTGGAAGCTGCGCTGGTTGTCTTCCCCAAGGCCCTGCCAGGATGGTGCCCCTTAATGCCCCCTCAAGCTCGGCCCCTGGAGCAAGGCTGATCCTGAGAGTTCCCACAGAGATCTCCACGGCTTCCAGCCCTTGGCTCCCACTGGAGCTGCTCAGTACCATCTCTCTCCTCCTCTTTACACCAGAAAGTCCTCACAACTCACAGGCAGGCAGAAACCCTCTTCCTCTGGATTCACAGAGCCCCACCCATTTGACCCAAGAAATGTGCTGCCTGGAAAGAGGCTCTTGAGGGTGGCGGGTGTGTCGCGTACCTTGGCGATGCCCAGCAGCAGCTCCAGGTCCACTAGGAGCTTATGGACATCCCGGTGGAACACTGCCAGTTCAGCGCGGCTCAGCTGGAACATCTTCTCGGGGTCAGGGGCTGCGATCATGCTCCCTTTCCCAGCCCCCAGGAGCCCATTGCACGCCACTTCCACAAAGAGGGTCAGGCTACAGATGTGGGGATGCAGGCCAAGGGACTTGCAGAGGACTCTGGGACTCAGGAAAGGGGCACCTAGGAGGGACCCAGTTGATCCCTCCCTATTGGCCTCCAGGATCCACACCCAAGGGTCTCAGTTTAGGGGTGCATGTGGGAGGGTTGTGGTACAGACACCAGACTGAGCCTGTCCTGCTGACAAGTGCTCCCCTCTGTCAGGGAGACTGAGGAGCAGTCACTACATTTAGCCTTTTTTTTTTGAGTTGGAGTCTCACTCTGTCAGACTGAAGTGCAGTGGCCGCTCCTGGCCACTGCAGCCTCAACCTGCTGG
>NW_007251109.1:62041-78924 GCF_000164805.1 Carlito syrichta | reverse complement strand
GGGTCTCGAACCCGCGGGCTTAGGCAATCCACTCACCTCAGCCTCCCAAAGGCGCGGGATTACAGGTTGAGCCACCGAGCCCGGCGCTAATTTTTGATTTATTGTAGAGATGAGTCCTCGCCAAGTTGCCCAGGCAGGTCTTGAACCTGCGGGCTCAGGCAATCCACTCACCTCAGCCTCCCAAAGCACGGGATTACAGGCTGAGCCACCAAGCCTGGCTAGCCTTTGATTTCCAAAGCTGTGTCTGCAAAGTCCTGCCTTGGTCTGAGAATATTAAATGCATGTTTGGATCTCCCAGGATCAATCTAGACCCAAGATCCCTCAGCCAACACGGGCAGGCCACTCGCTGAGGCAGTGTACTGGGGGCTCTGCTCAGTCTCCAGAGAGCAAACTCAGCATCCCTACGGAGGCCTTCCTGGCCCTCTCCACCCCTCTGCTAAGTCTGGAGCTGCCACCTTGCCTGAGCTCCTGGGAGTTTCTGACATAGCCATTGTCGGTGTTGTAATGATATGAGTGAATCTGTCTCCCTTTGCTGTCAAGGACTACATTATTCACCACCATATTCCCAGCGTCTGGAGCATCTGAAACACAGAGCTCACCAGATATAAAATATAAAAATAAGCCGGGCTCGGTGGCTTACAGGTGTAAGCTACCACACCCAGCCAAGATTACAGGTGTGAGCTATCACACCCAGTCGAGAGGTGTTTTTAATGGTGTGATAAAATGCCCATGTTACGATATGGAATGTAAAAAGCCAGGATGTGGCTGGGTGCGGTGGCTCATGCCTATAATCTCAGCACTTTGGTAGGCCAAGATGAGAGGATTGCCTGAGCCCATGGGTTCGGGACCAGCCCAGGCAACTTGGTGAGACCTCATTTCTGCAACAAATAAAAAAAATTAGCTGGAAATGCTGGCGTGTGCCTGTAGTTACAGCTACTTGGAAGGCTGAGGTGGAAAGATTGTCTGAGCCCAGCAGGTCAAGGCTGCAGTGGCTGGGAGTGTGCTACTGCCTTCTAGCCTGGGTGACACAGTGAGACTCAAAAAAAAAAAAAAGTCAGGATGCTAAATATCAAAGAAATACAACCTCAACTAGTAAAAACTATGCCTGAAAGAAACACTAAGAACAGGAATGCTGAGGTGTGAATAACAGTTAACAGTCATCTCTATTCTAGGCGGTGGGAACAAAGTATTTACTTCTTGCTTTCCTGTATTTTCCACAGGAAGGCAAACACTATTTTTGTAGTGAGAAAGAAATCTTGGTTTCTTTTTTTGTTTGTTTGTTTGAGTTGGAGTCTCACTTTGTCACCCAGACTGGAATGCAGTGGCCACTCCCGGCCACTGCCACCTTGACCTGCTGAGCTCTAGTGATCCTTCCCGGCCACTGCCACCTCGACCTGCTGAGCTCCAGTGATCCTTCCGCCTCAGCCTTCTAAGTAGGTGGAACTACAGGCACGCAGTACCACGTGTGGCTAATTTTTTATTTATTGTAGAGATGAGGTCTCGCCAAGTTGCCCAGGCGGGTCCCAAACCCGCAGGCTCAGGCAATCCACTCACCTCGGCCTCCCAAAGCGCTGGGATTACAGGCTGAGCCACCGAGCCCGGCCGAAATCTTGGTTTCTAAAGGCAAACTACGATACTTGTGGATGGGTGTGCTTTGCAATTACGCTTGGCCTCAGCTCCTCCTGGCCCCCTGGTATCCCCACCCCTATGGCACTGGTGGGCTAGGGCATAGGGACTCACTCACCTCCGGGGGTCTCCTTCCCCCAGCCTGTCGGTCAGGACATAGCTGGTCTTCTCACCCTCTTTGGTCAAACCCTGGTAGGGAGGGAGGTGAGACACACAGGGCCTGAGGCATTTGGATAGTTCAGGTGATGGGGAAGCCGATGGGGGCCAGGCCCTACCCAGTCCTTGGCTCAGGATCCTCTCTCCCAGGCAGGGCCAAGATAGGCAAATCAGGCACCCCCTGGTAGTGTGTGCCCCACCTCCCATGGTAGCCAGCACAAGACGGCCATCTAGCACCTGCTCACCAGTGGAAAAGACTATGGTCTTATGTAAGGATCATGGACAGGGGTTAGGAGGCCCAGGTGTGACCTATGCACCCTGAGTAAATATCTCAAGGGAAACCATGAAGTTAGGGACAGGTCTACCTCATTCCCTGCTACACTCCCAGTGCTTAGCCCAGGGTTGGCCCCAAATGGACACAGGAGACACTTGCTGAGCCAGTGAAGAGGGAGGAAAGGACTCTGCCTACTTTTAGCATGAGAACAACAACATTCCTGACCTCAGACTGAAAGTCTGACCACTTTGGAATGGAGCTGTGTGAACCTGAGCAAGTGAGCTAACATCTGTACAAGCATATCTCAGTTTTTCAGTCTGTAAATGGGCGTAAAGGCCCATCACATGGGATCATAAGGATTAAGCTTGATGTGTTATCTGTAAGAACAAGACACTGTAACAGTGCTTATTTTTGGAGAGTGGGATGGCGTGGTAGGGAGAGAGCCACTAGTTTAGGGGAAGAGGATTAAATTTTTTATTTATACCATCTAGAACAATTTGAATTTTTTTCATAAGCTTGTATTACATATAATACAAAGTAGTTTATTGAAAACTAAAGACATATTACACAAAGGCCGAAGCAGCAACTTCTCTAGTCCTGAAATCCTGATACCACCCTGTGAGCACTTAGCTGTGGCTTTTCCGGGGACCAGGGCTGACATGTGGCCATACCTGACCCTAGAGCAGGGCGCCTCACCTGGACAGGTTCCCCATCGCGCCACACCAGACCTTCTCCATCACTTTCCCAGCAAAGGTGAACTTCCTGGCCCACCCATGCCTCTGGGATGGTCAGCTCCACCCGGAACCAGCAGGTCCACCATCTGCAAGAGAGTTGTTGTGACAGCCGAGGGGTGGAAGCCCTATCCTGACACACTTCCTTAATTGTCAGCAGGGGCTTGAGACTCTCCAAGGTACCAACTTTGAGTCACAAGAAAGGAGTAACAGGGTGGGCAACAAGTCGAGGAGAGGAGGCAGAGGAGTCAGAGTCTGGGATCCGACCTAGGGTGCTCTTCCTATGGGAGTCCAGAGGCGGAGGTAGGGGGATGGAAACTCTCTCATGAAGACTCGAGAAACCAGGAAGCTGTTGCCAGCCGAGGGTGCTGCTCCTCCGTTCCTTGCAGGGTAGAGGGCAGACAAGGAAGAGGACCGCAGCCAGGGAGGGTGTGGGGTCTTCCCATAGTCCTGCTG
Organism: Carlito syrichta; assembly: GCF_000164805.1. Lineage (NCBI taxonomy): Eukaryota > Metazoa > Chordata > Mammalia > Primates > Tarsiidae > Carlito > Carlito syrichta. Next base: position 75,681 of record NW_007251109.1, on the reverse strand, counting down.
GGCCCCGCCCACCCGTTGGGTGTTACCCACGTGGGTCCGAAGCTGTCTCCGACGTGCGCCGGGGTGAAGTCTCGCTGCACAGCCTCCTGGTAGGGAAGCCTCTCGGGCGTAAGGAAGCTGGACAGCGCGGTCACCGGGCGGCGGTCCCCAAAAAGCCTAGACGGGAGGGACCGGTGGGCGCGCGCTCGAGGCTGCCCCTTTCTGCCCGAGGGCCAGTCGACCGGTGGGGACGCGCTTTCCCTCGGTCCACCGCCAAAAGGGCCGCCCGGTCGCCCCCACCATGGCCCGTCCCCTTCCTCCCGGGCCCCTGCCCTGTCCGTTGCGGGCACTTTGTCCCGCGGCCCGGGTGGTTGCGGCTTGGGTTTCTCCCCGGAGGGGAAGGCGGAGCGCACGGACGCGGCAGGCCGGCTCCCTGGGCGAGTGATCACACCTGCCGCGGAGGTTACAGTCGGTGAAGTAGAGCGGTGATACGAACTTCTCCACCCGCTCCAGCGTGGTGCGCCAGTGCTTCAGGGCCGGCGCCGCCGCCGCCGCCATCGCCTCTCGCTCTCCTCTCTCCGGAAGAACCGGTGCTGCCGGCGCGCTCCACGGGCTGAAACCAAAGGTTCCGGCGTCCCAAGCGCGCCGCCCAGCCCCGGGCAGCTTTTCTTGGAACACCGGCGGCTCCGTGCGAACGTGGAGCAAGGAGCGGAGGGCTAGAAGCTACGCCTTCGAGGCTTTCCCGTCTCGTCCGAGCCAGTGGACTGTCGGGCAAATCCCTAAATGGGAAATTTGATGGTGAGAGCTCCCGAAGGTCCCGGGACAGAGACTTAGGACCGCTTGACAGGACAGGCGGCAGCCTCGGCGGCTGCAGACCCACCCACTTAAGCAGCAATCGGGAGAACCCTGGCTATCGGTGAACACGAAAACCGGTTTGCTTAGCGTGGAGCGCCAGGCTGCCCGGGGTGGGTGTCTTCGTACAGGACGGAACCCAGGGTGTTCAAGAGCGGGGAGGAAGGACTTTGCGCCCCAGTGATCACAGCTTCTTCCATTACACGTTTTACTATGTATATCCCTAACTCTTGCCCATCACCTGAACCTAGGGCAGGGCGCCTTACCTGAACGCCCTGCCAGAAACTCTGGAAATATTTTGAGATGGCTGATCACAGCACCAACGAGCCCAATAAAATGTACTGCACCATACAGGACTGCAAAGTCCGGGGAAGCCATCATGTCAGAAACAGAACTCCAATTTCATTCTCATCCCTAATACTCCACTGGTGGCATTTTTTTTTTCCTCTTGGGATTCCCAGTCCTTGTCTATAACATCATTAGGAAGAAAAAATATATACACAACGTTAACCCTGATATTTTAATGATAATACTGACCAAGTTCACAACATTTCAAATGCAAATCACATGGAAAGGGGCTAAGTACAGAATACCAAATGTGATTTAAAATAAGGATAACTTTCTGCTGTATACAATACAGGTTGGGTTTAGAGCTTGGAGCTCAGATGTCAACAGGAGGGATAATGTTTGTGTAAACCCTGGCTGCAGGTAAAGCTCTCTCTGCTGCTGGCTGCATTGGTGGGTTGGGGTTTTCTCCTGAACTGACCCTGAAACCCCATCCTGACTGCCTGCAGGAGCTCAGGACATAACACCTTGCAAGGCAGCAACAGCTGGGGCTGCCCCATCAATTTACCCTGCAACTCCAAGTCAATGTGATCTTTCTTGAGGGAGCACTGGGGGATAGGTGGCTTATTGCTGAGGAAATCTCTAGAGCTTCCTCCCTATTCAGTACATCACTCTTCCCCCAAGTTGGGCACTGCCCTAGCTTTGCTCCAGAATCTTCCCCCAAGGTTCTTGGTGCCACCCCACACTTTGGCTAACAGAATCTCCTCTCCCCCTGCAACAAAAAAAGTTTAAAATCAGAGAGGTTTCCCATGTGTTTTGAAAGTCGGGAGCCCCAACATTTTCCTTTTTGGTAGTAGTGTTGGGGATATTTAATTAAAAAGAAAACAAAACACACTAAACACTGCTGGTTACAACTGAGACTAGAGTAATGGTTGCTGGAAAAAAATCCACCAGAGTATCGGAGGGGCTCAGTTGGTCTTTGTTTAGAAAGTCCAGGCTAACCACATATAAAAATCCTAATCATCTGTGTTTAAATGCCTGCCAGTTTAAATTTATGTAATTAAAATATATATAACCCTTTTGCAGTTGCTAAGGAAAGTATCAAATCCTCTCTCTCCCAACCCCACATATCAGGTATAACACACACCTTATATACTCTGCTTTCAAACATTGGTTTGATATTCAAGTCGTTCACTCCCATCCCCAATAAGGATAAGAAAAAATACACAGAAATACAAACTACATAGCTTGACAACTGACCCAAATATAAAATATTTTCAAATAGTTGAACAAGAGGAAAAAAAAGGATGAAGTCTTCTATTTTAAAAGTCTGGAATATTTTGGTTCAGGACAAATGGAAGTGACTGTTAACCACTGAAAGCAAACTCTCATGTGTACCCTGAATAAGGAAATGGAGCCAAAACCTCTGCTTCAACAACAGTGCTCTGGTGAGGACAAGGGACTTGGGCTGCGAGTTTATTCCTTAAGTAAGAACCAAGCTTTATTTATTTACAAAAAAAAAGTTGGGGGCAAGGGGGAAGACAAGTTTTACACAAAAGTACTACAATGGTAACTCCCTTTGGTAAAAAGTGTAATAAATGTCTTGTACATCTGTTCATAGGTACTAAATCTGAAGCCACATAGTACTATGGTACACAAGAAGCTAGAGCAGTTATGCTAGCACATCAAAGCATATTTCTTTTAATAAAAAATTGACAGTATGTACATTATTTACAAAAAAAAGAAAAACCAAGTTAAAATTGTGTGTGCGCACATGTGTGTGTGTGTCGGAGAGTGAAGCTGGTGGATGGCACTAGGGTAGACTAGTAAAGAAGCAGGTACGAAACAGTTCCACGGGAGCTAAAGGACGACTGATTTGAACTTGCTGAGAACCAGAGGAGGGAGAGAAGGGAGGGCAGTGAGGGATTCGTCAGGAATCAAATCCACAAGATGATCAATCCCCAAGCCAAACTGCAGGTCCCAGATAAAACCTAATGGATCACCCGTGATCTTAGATGTGCTCAAGTGACCAGAAAAGAAAATAGAATCCAGTTTTTTTTCTCCTTTTGTGGGGAGGGGAGAGGAGCAGTGACCATCACAGGTATAATCCATTTGAGTATTAGTCCTTTGCCAGTCTGTTTTGTCAAGGTGTGAACAGCATCTGGTTCCCTCATTGAAGGTTAGGCCACAGGAGGCTCCAGTCCTAGCTCTGCTGGTGTGTACAAGCAAGCCGCACATCTCTGGGCTTGCATGGACCTCCTTCCCCTCCAGGGCAGGCTAATACCCAAAAGCCCTCGGGAAAAGCTCCAGCTCCGGCTCTGTAAGGTATTCATGTTCCTAATAGGTAGCCCACTTGGTGCCAGGTTGCACCAGCCACACACAGATCAGGTGGCCATGTCCCAGAGAGGCCCAGTGAGGCTTGAAAGGCATCTTCCTTGTTTCTTCAGTGTGTGTGAGTGCACAAGCCCCCACACACACCTACACACACGCACACACACCCTCCAGTTATCTGCTCTGGCTTGCAGTTAAGGGGCTTTGAATACTGTGCCGTATTTGACACGATACTTGTTAATGCTCACAAAATGCAGGGTCTCTGTATCACAGGTGGTGGTACAGGGCACCAGGCCCTCCAGGCCCTCACCCATGAGCCATTTGCTGGTCTCTGCTGCCATCTCACGGGGCACATGCTCCTTGGTCCATTTATCTACCCAGGCCTGGAACCTCTGATGTAGACGCTTGCTTACACGCTCATGGGACTGCAAAACAGAAAAAGGAAACGTAAAAAAAGTGAAGTGTGCCCCCTCCAAAACCCTTCAAGTACAAAACCCAATTTTCTCCTAAAGTAGCAGAGGAAAGATGTAGGCTCAAGTCTTAGACACTACTGGTTAGTTAAGAGAACCAAAACAGGTTTAAGAACATAGAACATGTAAGGAGATTTATGATGACCCATGTTCACTTCCCGAACATAAAGCCCCAAAGAAACCCAACAGACTCTGGGCTGAACAAGTTCATGGCTTCAATGTTTACACGCCCTTGTATAACCTGGGGAATGTGGTAAAAACACACATTTCCTTGGTGCCACCAATCTGCAGTTTAGATCAGTAACTAAGCTGATTCTAATGTATCCTAGGTGAGACACAAGAGCCCCAGCCGGGGTAATTTCTGTTGGCATAGCCAAGTCTGACAAAGTGAAGGGCTGAAAGCCCACTCTCCCTTCATGTGTTACCCCATCCTGGCCAGCAGAGGCCAGGCTCAGCAGCTCTCTTGCAGACAGTCACATTCTCCCTGGGCACCTGGTAAATATTTGCTGATGCCCACAGGCAAGGCATGGCAGGGGATACACCCCAACAAATTCGAATCTGAGACACGGAGTCATACAACACACGGCCATTATACTCTCTGCCTTGCCGCTGACCCTTGAGCAACGCGGGTTTGACCCGCATGGGTCCACTCATCCCACTCTTCCCCCACCACCCTTGAGAAGATGCAAGACCAGCCACCCCTCCTCAGCCTGCACGATGTGATGACGAGGAGGACAAACACCTTTACGATGACCCACGTCCACTTCATGAACAGTGAATGTATGTTCTCCTGATTATTTCCTTGATCATTTTCTTTTCTTTTCTCTAGCTTACTTTACAGTAAGAACACAGTATGTAATACATATAACATACAAAATACATGTTATTTCAACTGTTCATGCCACTCCCATTCTCCTCACAGTAGTCCAAGCTATCTTTGTCAACAATGTCTGAATAGACTAAAATAAAATCCAAACCACAGCCTATAACGTGACCTCTGCCGACCCTTCTACTTCATGATTCCTTGAGTCATGCCAAGTCCTTTCCTCCCTCCCAGCCTTGTGCTTGTTTTCTTTGCCCGCACCTCTTCCCCAGGTGAGCTCATTGTCATTATTTAGTGCCAAGCATCACCTCCTTAGAGAAGCCTCCTCTAATGAAAGCAAGCAAGGCCTGCATGCCAGGTAGTCCATCCTTTCGCCTGGATTGCTTCTCTGACAGTGTCTATCACATGACCTTATTTGCTCTACTACATGGTTGTAGTGACAGGGCCTGGCACAACCCCTTAAACACAACCACACCAGGAAGATTTCACAAGTGAGACAGAATGTGAAAGCAGGTGGGTTCATATAGCCAAAAGATCAATTACATTTCAAGACACCACTTGAAATGTAATTGCTGGTAGTAGCTTCACCAGAAGATGCTACCAGGTAGGTATCTATACCTGCTCTTATGGATTGAACTGTGTCGTCTCCCCACCCCCCTCAATTGATATGTGGAAGACCTATTCCCTAGTACCTCAGAAGGTGACCTTGTTTGGACACAGACACACACACTGGCAGAAACACCACAGGAAGATGAGGCAGGGATCCACAGGTCCAGGAATGCCACAGATGGTTAGCCAAGCACCAGCAGCGAGGAGAGGGGCCTGGAACAGACTCCCCCAGGTAGCCATCAGCAGTAACTAGCACCCTGATCTTGGACTTCCAGTCTCCAGACGTTTACTGAGACAGCAGATATGTTGTCTAAGCCATAGTCTGTGGCACTGTTACAGCATCCTTCACAATGAATACGACCCTGTCCTCAATGATTCTCAGCTCCAAGAACAGATTTTCACAGAGAGAAATAATAAGACTCTGGGTTCCCCAGGCCTGGCTGGGAGGGAAATGTGGACAGAAATTCCAGTCCTGGCTCTCACCTGATGAGCCCGGAGCAAGGCGGTCCTCCGATACATGTAGTCCTCGGACTTAATCACATACACCATCTTGTAGGAATTCAGCTTGAACCTACACTCCAGCTTATCCAGGCTGTCCACATTCTCCATGGTCTTCTTGCTGTTTCCTTCCTTCCCTTCCTTTTCCTGCTGCTCCCGACCACGCTGACACTTCCGGATCCGCCGCAGATTCCTACAGAGCAAAGTCCTGCAGAATGAGAGCTCGTACAAATGTGAGTGACTCCCCCAAATGAGTCTTCCTTACCACGTGTCTGCACAGCACTCACCGCAATTCTAGTTGTATGCATACAAAGATGATCAATAGTTTCACTGAAAGAAAATTTCAATTGCAAAGACACAGAATAAAATGTAGACTCTTCAGGCCAGGCTCGGTGGCTCAGTCTGTAATCCCAGTACTTTGGGAGGCCAAGGCGAGTGGATTGCCTGAGTCCGCGGGTTCGAGACCAACCCGGGCACCGGCGAGACCACGTTTCTACAATAAATCAAAAATTAGTTGGGCGTGGTAATATGCCCCTGTAGTTCCGGCTACTTGGAAGGCTGAGGCAGAAGGATCACCGGAGCCCAGCAGGTCGATCCTGGGGTGGCGGTGAGTGTACCACTGCACTCCAGCCTGGGTGACAGAGTGACTCTAACTCAAAAAAAAAGTAGAATCTTCAATCATTCACTACCCCCAATTCTCCAAATCTCACTTGCCTTGGCAGAGGCAGTCACTGCTAACAGTTTTCTTTTCTTTTCTTTTTTTTTGAGTTGAAGTCTCACTCTGTCACCCAGACTGGAGTGCCACTGCAGCCTCGACCTGCTGGGCTGTGGCGATCCTTCCGCCTCAGCCTTCCAAGTAGCTGGAACTATAGGCGTGCGCTACCATGCCCAGCTAATTTTTTGATTTATTGTAGAGATGATGTCTCGCCAAGTTGGCCAGGTCTTGAACCCGCGGGTTCAGGCAATCCACTCACCTCAGCCTCCCAAAGGCGCGGGATTACAGGCTAAGCCACTAAGCCCGGCTTTGCTAATGGTTTTCATTTGAAACTCCCTTAGGCCTCTATCTGTGAATTTACATATGGAATTACCCACTACAGTTCTGCTTTGAGATTTTTTTATTTTTTATTTTTTTTGAGTTGGAGTCTCACTCTGTCACTCAGACTGGAGTGCAGTGGCCGCTCTCGGCCACTGTAGCCTCAACCTGCTGGGCTCCAGTGATCTTTACGCCTCAGTCTTCCAAGTAGCAGGAACTACAGGTATGCACCACCAAGCAAAGCTAATGTTTTGATTTACTATAGAGATGAAGTCTCGCCATGTTGTCCAGTCTGGTCTCAGACCTGTGGGCTCAGGCAATCCTCTCACCTCGGCCTCCCAAAGTGCTGGGATTATAGGCGTGCGTCATCTTGCCCGAGCCACCCAAAGTGCTAGAATTACAGGTGTGAGGCACCTTGCCTGGCTCAGCTCACATCTTTTTAACATGCTATGTAGCAAAACAGAAACTACATACGAGCACCTTTGTATACAGTAAATGGTATTCTTGAAGAAATGCACTCGAACAATTGCTTGAACTATAAATGATCACTATTTCTGCCTGAAAAAATGACCGGCTGAATGTAATCAGCCTTGACGGAGTATTTGGCAGATATTTTCTCAACAATGGACAAGGGAGCCTATTACTTCAAAGAAAACAATGTTGCCAATGACGAAGATTTCAGTATACAAGCAAAACTATGAATTCTGGTAAACTGGTATCAGCTGCCCCAAGCTTGACAGCTTCTCAATACTAAAAGATGTGCTTGATAAGGTCAACAGTGATATTAATAAATGTGATTTTGGGGGGAGATACTGTGAAATGTGCCAACATTTAGTAAATCTGCATAACTTAGTGAGCTAATATTTTCCAAGTCACCAACTGCATGTAGTTACAAAATCACGCATAAAAGAGGATTCACTCAAGGCACAAGATAAACCAGCAGATTTGGACACAGCTGTGTGATGAGGTCACCCACATCTGGACTGAAATTGCAACTAACCTTTAAAACAAACAACCACTCGTGGAATTTCATTGTCCCATATCAAAGTATACCCACAGGCCTCTAAAGGATAGGAAAATACTCCTCCTTTTCCAGCTACATATTTAAGTAGTGAGGCCACATTTACTTCACATATTTTCAACCAAATAATAAAATGCAACAGACTGAATACAGAAGCAGATATGAGAATCCAGCTGTTCTTCTATTAAATCAGATAGTAAATGGATTTGTAAAGTATAAAACAATGCCACTCTTTTCCCTGTTTTGAAATAGCTTTTCATTTAAAAATATTGCTTAAGAAAACATAATGGCTTTAGTATTGTATTTGTTTTATTATTATTATTATTACTTTTGAGTTGGAGTCTCACTCTGTCACCCAGGCTGGAGTGCAGTGGCACTCTGGTGGTCACTGCAGTCTCGATCTGCTGGGCTCTGGTCATCCTTCCACCTCTGCCTTCCAAGTAGCTGGAACTACAGGTGCATGCTACCACATCTGGCTTAATTTTTTGATTTACTGTAGAGATGAGGTCTCGCCAAGTTGCCCAGGCTAGTCTGGAACCTGTGAGATCAGGCAATCCTTTCACCTTGGCCTCCCAAAGTGTTGGGATTATAGGCGTGAGCCACCGTGCCTGATCCTATTTTCTAATTATTTTAAGAGATGGGGTCTTGCTCTGTTGACCAGGCTGGAGTGCAGTGGCACAATCACAGCTCACTACAACCTTGAACTCCTAGGCTCAAGCAATTCTCCTGCTTCTGTCTCCCAAGTGGCTGAGACTACCGGTATGAGCCACTGTACCCAACTCAGTACTGTTATTTTTAAAAAAATGAATTAAACATTTTAAGCGTTTCTCAGTTTCAGTTTTAATTTCTAACATGGTAAATATTACTAGTATTGCTGGGTGTGGTGGTACCTGCCTATAGTTCCAGCTATCCTAGAGGCTGAGGCAGTAGGATTGCTTGAGTCCAGAAGTCTGAATCCAGCCAGGGTAACACAATGAGATCCCATCTCTAAAAGTGAAAAAAAAAAATTAGCTGGGTGTGGTGGCATGAGCCTGTAGTTCCAGCTACTTGGGAGGCTGAGGTGAGAGGATCGCTTGAGTCCAGGAGTTGGCGGTTACAGTGAGCAGCAGTGATTGTGTCATTGCACTCAGTCTGGGTAACAGAGTGAGCCCCAACTCAAAAAACCAAACCAAACAAAAAGCTCTTTGGAGTACTGAAGCTCTCAGAGCATAAGAGATCTCAAGGCAAAAAAGACTGAGTACCTTGTTATCAGACAAATCATCAGAAACTGAAGCTCTAGGGCAGGGGTCCTCAAACTTTTAAAACAGGGGGCCAGTTCACTGTCCTTCAGACCGTTGGAGGGGCCGACTATAGTTTAAAAAGAAAAAAAGGAATTTGTTCATAGTTTTTTTTAAACTATAGTGCGCCCCTCCAACGGTCTGAGGGACAGTGAACTGGCCCCCTGTTTTAATAGTTTGAGGACCTCTGCTCTAGGAGGTTCATTTTAACTGCCCTGCCCCAGAAACACTGTTATCAATTCTGTTTTTTCCTTATAATATGAGTGTGACTTCTTCCCTATACCCTCCTCAACAATTAAAAATTTTTTTAAAACTCTGCCAATCTGGTGAGAAACACAAATGACATGTTTACTGTAATATGTCATAAGCATGGAGACTGTGTCTGTTTTGCTGAGAGGACCTGGAGCAGAGCAACTGTTTAAAAATCTGTTAAATGAGCCGGGCTCGGTGGCTCAGCCTGTAATCTCGCGCCTTTGGGAGGCTGAGGTGAGTGGATTGCCTGAGCCGGCAGGTTCAAGACCCGCCTGGGCAGCGAGATCTCCTCTCTACAATCAATCAAAAAATCAGCTGGGTGTGGTAGCGCATGCCTGTAGTTCCAGTTACTTGGAAGGCTGAGGTGGAAGGATTGCTGGAGCCCAGCAGGTCGAGGCTGCGGTGGCCGGGAGCAGCCATTGCACTCCAGTCTGGGCGACAGAGTGAGACTCCAACTCAAAAAAAAAAAAAAAAATCTATTAAATGAATCAATGAATGGAGAACCTGGCAGGCCCTCTTTGCTGGTACCCCTTTTTCCATGTTCTCATTAGGACCAAATCTAACACAGGGATGACACTCTTCTCAAAATCCCAGACATCAGATTTTAATTCTGAATGACATTAGATCTGAACTTTTAGGAGAAAAGAAAGCCCCTCTACCTATTTCCTGACTCTGAAACTGTTTTCATATATGATAGTTGTTGAATTGTGGATCAGCAGCACCACAATTTGCCTGTGTAGAGGGGGGAAATTTTTAAAATTCTGTGCAGAAAAGAGTTAACATAACTTATGACTGTTGTCCTTTGAAAGGTCTGCTTATAAGGTTGGCCCTAGCTGGGCACAGTAGCTCAAGCCTGTAACCCCAGCACTTTGAGAGACCAAGGCAGTTCTGGAAGAAGTGATAAAGGGAAAAAAAAAAAAAAAAGACTAAGGCCAAGAGGTTGCTTGAAGCCAGAAATTTGAGACCAGCCTGGGCAACATGGTGAAAATCCATCTCTGCAAAAAATAAAAAATTTAGCCAGGTGTGGTGGCATACACCTATAGTGCTAGCTTCTTGGGACCCTGAGGCAGGATGATTGCTTGAGCTCAAGAGGTTGAGACCACAGTGAGCTATGATCACACCACTGCACTCCAGCCTAGGCAACAAAGTGAGACCCTGTCTCAAAAGAGAAAAAGAGTTGGTCCTTGGCTGGGTCTGGAATCTTGGATTCTGGGGGACTTCCCACCACAGACAGCATTTCACACCTGTTGTCACAACTCACTGTTGGAAGAATTAAGAGCATTTTGTGGGCCCCACTGGGAAAGGACTCTTGAAACTTGAGCCTGGCTTCCTCCAACTTTGCATCTTTTCACCACAATATATCACAGTTCCAAGTGGGATTATATGCTGAGTCCTGTGACTCTTCCTTCTGAACTTTGGAGACTCCAACACATTCCCATCTGATATGAAAAGTTGTTCCTGATCCTCTAGAATGCTCGCCTCCCTGATGCTCTGAGACATACTCCAGGTAAGCCCTTATTATAATAGCCATACAAGCCTTAAATGAGCACCCTCAGCAAACAGAACAGATGAATGGAATACGTGAATGCCAAGAATCTGAAAGTCATTTAACTCTCTATTCCTCCAGTGTGCACAGCATGCGCATACTGCTGACAGTAACCTGGTTCACTCACCTTGGGAGAAACACTGGTTTCTGTGCCAGATGTTCACGAAGTTCAGGAGAGGTAGTATCAGAATTCATGTATCGCTCCACATAGTCTGACCAGCGCTGGGATGGTAAACACAAAATGGAGGGGGACGGAGATTGCAAAAACTGAGCTTCATCCTCATCAGGTAGTCTAGGAAATTCTATGACTAAAACATCTGAAATCTATAAATTTCAAGATTAAAAAGTCCCTTTCCATAACGATGTGCTTGTTTCTTGATATTGGAACACGGACTAAAAATTCTGGGCCAGGTGTGGTGGCTCACCCCTGTAATCCCAGCACTTTGGGAAGCCAAAGAAAGAGGACTGCCTGAGCCCAGGGGTCCAAGACCATCCTGGGCAACTTGATATAACCTCATCTCTATAATAAACCAAAAATTAGCTGGGTGTGGTGGCATGTGCCTGTAGTTCCAAGGGTGAGGCAAAATGATCGCCTGAGCCCAGGAGGTGGAGGCTGTGGCGGTTGTGAGCGTGCCACTGCACTCCAGCCTGGGCAACAGAGTGAAACTCTGACTCAAAAAAATTCTGTTAGCCAGCAATACTACAAGTTCCTCTCAGATGCTAAGTCATAACTAGGTAGAAGCTGGCTCACTGACAAGTTTTCTTTTTCCACAGAGGGTTTTGATAAAGAACAAAATGTATAGTGGTAAATGTCTACAAATCAGTATCCTTCGCATTAAAATCTGGATTTCTGGCATCTCTTAAAGAAAAAAAAGACTTGGCAACAAGCTGATATTCCCACAAGTCTCCCCACATGTCCCCCAGCATCATGCATATGGCCCACACCTCCCGTTTACATCAGGTGCCAGACAGACCCAGCTATAATAACCATAATCTCTGGCTACTCTGTGGGGCGACAACTCCTGACTTCATCTGCCAAATAAAAAGTGAACACAACACACAGAGTCAAGATGACACTGGAAAGATGGCTTCTTATACCTTAGTAAAATCAGGAAAGCTGCCATTCAAGAAACTCCCTCTAAGGAGACAGCATTCCTGAGTGCAGGGTTACAGCTATAACCTGGCAGCCCCCCTCTTCAGTTGAAGATATGGCTGGAATGACCTAGACTTTGAGCAACCAGGTCCTGACCCTTCAATAGGCCTAAGGTGCCTTGGCCTTCTAGAAGACAGCGTCCCTGGGCAGACTCTCAAACACACCAGCTCTGCTAGGCACACGGGCTCACAACATACTTCCCCATACCTCTGCTTCCACAGGGTCATCCGAGTTCTCCTCTTCCGTGTCCAGAAGCTCAATGGTCAACTGAACCTGGCCTTGGCTCTGAATGAACATAAGCTGCAAATAAGAAACCTGAGTGTAAACAAAAGACCATCTGTAAAACTATAACCTATCTTAAGTGGACAGGCAATAAAGTTATAAAACTTTGCTCCAATTGAAGAGATGAGGAAGATACTCAAAAGCTTGGGAGGCCAGTGATAAAAAAGGCAGAAGTTCAATCTTGCTACCAGTAAAATGAAACATGTTAGAGTGAGAAGTACTATTTCATATTTCAAAGTTCTTAAATTAGCTAAAACAATAATTAGTGCCAGTAAGAGTGCTTTTAAAAAAACAAGTATGCTGGGCTCGGTGGCTCAGCCTGTAATCCCATGCCTTTGGGAGGCTGAGGTGAGTGGATTGCCTGAGCCCGCGGGTTCAAGACTCGCCTGAGCAGCGAGACCTCATCTCTACAATAAATCAAAAAGTCAGCTGGGCGTGGTAGCGCATGCCTGTAGTTCCAGTTACTCAGAAGGCTGAGGCAGAAGGATTGCTGGAGCCCAGCAGGTCGAGGCTGCAGTGGCTGGGAGCGGCCACTGCACTCCAGTCTGGGTGACAGAGTGAGACTCCAACTCAAAAACAAAAACAAACAAGTATTTTGTTCTTTAGAAAGAAATATGGCATATGTGGCCAGAAACATAAAACTTCAATGCCTTTTCAACCGATAATCCCACTTTAGGACTTAACATAAAGATGAAAACAAGAACAGTATTTAAAAAAATTCTTTTTAGGCTGGGCTCGGTGGCTCACACCTATAATCCCAGCATTTTGGGAGGCTGAGGTGAGAGGATTACCTGAGCCCAAGAGTTCAAGACCAGCCTGGGCAACTTGGCAAGACCTCATCTCTACAATAAATCAAAACATTAGCTATGCATGATGGCGCATGCCTGTAGTTTCAACTACTTGAAAGACTGAGGCGGAAGGATCGCCTGAGCCCAGCAGGTTGAGGTTGCGGTGGCCAGGAGTGTGGCACTGCCCTCCAGCCTGGTTGACAGAGTGAGACTCCAACTTAAAAACAAACAAACAAACAAAAAACCCAACTTTATGCCAAAGATAAATGGAAAATATCAAGACAAAAAAACAAACAACTGTATTTACACTGAAATATCAACTACATAAGAAATCTAAATATAGCCGGGCTCGGTGGTTCAGCCTGTAATCCCGCGCCTCTGGGAGGCTGAGGTGAGTGGATTGCCTGAGCCCATGGGTTCGAGACCCGCCTGGGCAGGGGG
>NW_007251109.1:56796-61870 GCF_000164805.1 Carlito syrichta | reverse complement strand
TTCTGCACTCCAGTCTGGGCGACAGAGTGAGACTCTAACTCAAAAAAAAAAAAAAAAAAAGAAACCTAAATATGCATTGGAATAAGAAATCAAAAATTATGAACACAGTAAGAAGTTTTTTGTTATAATGGTACCAATTTGAAGTTCTTGAAATTCTGCTAATATTATTTGTGTGATTATACAAAAAATTCATACTTAAAGCAACACAATGACAGAGGCTAGCAAGCCATGTTTTGTGTAAAACAACTATCAATCATGATGGCCCAAGGATATCCCCTTTCAGAACCCAGGGATTCTCAATGCCCTTCCCCTGAGTATAGTATCTGACAAGGTAACTCTCAGAATCACATGGAGATCACAGTCTGGAAGGAAACTTGGAGACTGTTTATTTCAACCTGCTTCATTTTACATAGAGAAAAAGTTAAAATTTAGAGAGTTTAGATTTTTCAAGGCCACAGCACTAGTCAATAAGCACACAGAAGCAGAAGCTAGATCTAAGCCTTCAGCAGTTTTCTTTCAAAGAACATAATACACACAGAAATAAAAGCAGTTGCTTCCAAAAACAGATTTGAGGGAAGGAAACCCTGCATTTTTATAATTTATGATTCTTTTTTGTTTTTGAGTTGGAGTCTCACTCTGTCGCCCAGACTGGAGTGCAGTGGCATGCTCCTGGTCACCGCAGCCTTGATCTGCTAGACACCGGCGATCCTTCCGCCACAGCCTTCCAAGTAGCTGGAACTACAGGTGCATGCTACCACGCCCAGCTAATTTTTTATTTATTGTAGAGATGAGATCTCGCCAAGATGGCCAGGTGGGTCTCAAACCCGCAGGCTCAGGCAATCCACTCGCCTTGGCATCCCAAAGTGCTGGGATTGCAGGCTGAGCCACCGAGCCTGGCCTATCATTCATTTTTAAGAATGTCATCGAGTATTCACAATAGGCTGCCATTAACCAATTCCTAAATTGGGCTGGACATCTAGGTCGTTTCCAACTATTTACTTTTATAATTATCCATCATAAGAGTAAAAAATTGGAAATAACCTAAATGTCCAAAAATATAGGCCTTAATTCTTTATGAAATATCAAATAATCATAAAAAAGGCATTATTAAAAACCCAGAGGTGTTGCTAACTGAACAAAATAAGTCAAAGAACATTTTGTCCAATATAATTTCTTTTAAAATACACACTCAAGCATAGAAAAGTCTAGAAATGTCATCAGTAATAATTTCTGGGAAGAATTATAGATGACCTTTTATTTGTCGTCTGCATTCTCTTTTTTCTAATAAACATGGATTTCACGTATAAACATTTTCCAACAATACTTACAAAATATATGAGAATGCTCAAGAAAGAATACAAAATTGTAAAAATCATATATAATTCTTTTTTTTTTTTTTGAGTTGGAGTCTCACTCTGTCGCCCAGACTGGAGTGCAGTGGCTGCTCCCAGCCACCACAGCCTCGACCAGCTGGGCTCCGGGGATCCTTCCGCCTCAGCCTTCCAAGTAGCTGGAACTATAGGCGCGCCCTACCACGCCCGGCTAATTTTTTTGACTTATTGTAGAGATGAGGTCTCACCAAGTTGCCCAGGCGGGTCTCGAACCCGCGGGCTCAGGCAATCCACTCACCTCAGCCTCCCAAGGCGCGGGATTACAGGCTGAGCCACCGAGCCCGGCTTATAACTCATTTTTTTTAAATACAGGAAAGAAAAATAGACTGTCCAGGGGAGACGGTTCCTTTCACTTTTCCACATTCTTTGTATTTCCTCTGAGGAGCCCCTAGAATTCTAAAATGTTCCTATCAGAATCATTGGGTCAAAGAATCCTGGCCTTCACTTTGGGCCGAGAGAATGCTAACAACTTACACTGTCATCACAAGCAACTCTCACCTTAAAGCAATTCTCATCTGACATAAGCTGCTCAGCTTTCCGCTGATACGTGGATTCTAGGAGGTTCCTTGAAGTCTGTGTGTTCAGTTGGCCTCCAGTGGCCCCATTATTGTTTTCTGCCAGGTAAAGGTCAGTCACCTGCACACAGATCTCATCACTCACTATGTGCTGCAGCTGGAATCAAGCAAAGGCAAGTTGTTAGTGAATCATGAAAATATTTCTGTAATACAGTCAGCCTTCCTTTGATTGATCCGGTGGCTCAACTCAAAAAAGCAGTTGTTTTGGTTGGCAATTATAGAAAGCTAATCACACACATACCATCCCATCATTTTGCTGGAAAATAACCAAGTCAAAATCTTCAAGTATACCAGTGGTCCATGAGTATGACTTTCCTATCTACTTAAAAGTAAAACCACAGGTAACTCAGTTTACTGTGCTGCTTATTTAAAATTCTAAGGATCTTTAAATAAATTTCCATGGCTCATTGTTTATAGTACCTTTTAATCATTTATAATTTGCTTTCACATATATTCTCATTTGATCCTCACAACTATCCTGGGAAGCAGCCTGGAGAGGAGGGGTGTGGCCTGCTATGAGACAAATTGACATGTTAGATGAGAAAACTCACTGTGTGAGCTGGGTGAGGAGAGGAGGCTTAGGGAACCATGCAAACATGATCCATGTCTATATCCGGAGCCCAAGTACAAAGCCTAAAACTCACTAGTTGCCTGGGCTAGACTTGGTGGCTCAACCTATAATCCCAGCACTTTGGGAGGCCGAGTGGATTGTCTGAGTCCGCAGGTTCGAGACCAGCCCGGGCAACTTGGTAAGACCTTGTCTCTACAATAAATGAAGAATTAGCTGGGCGTGGTAGTGCATGCCCATAGTTTTGGCTACTTGGAAGGCTGAGGTGGAAGGACTGCCTGAGCCCAGCCAACGGACACTGGGGTGGCCCTGGGCGTGCCACCACACTCCAGTCTGGGTGACAGAGTGAGACTCCAACTCAAAAGACAAATAAACAAAATATAAAACTCACTAGGTATTTAAGAAATGGCTGCTCGCTTTCGATATAGGCCACTCATAATTGACAATTGGTAACTTTTGTAACAATCTTATTCAGTCACCTAATGACTAGAAAGTTGAGGCATTCAGAGTTCCCATTCTCACAGATCATACGCTATTTCTATTTTGAAATAAAAATCTCCACAAATGAAACTCTACCCATTAAGATGACAAAGAATGTGAAAAAGATATAGGATGTAAAACTTTAACTTCAGCATCAACTTGTCCGTTTTACTTTAAAATTCTCATAACCACTAAGCCACTCTATTTTTAGGAAGATATATTCTTTTTATAGTGTTAGTAATTATGACAACTACTTGCTTTAAACATTAAATAAAGACTTAAATGACAAGTATGTATATTAGTAGATAATCGACACAGGGTAAGGTCAGAAGGACAAGTGACTTGAGGGTTGCAGAAAGGACGGTATGTCCAGCAAATGCAGCTGGCTAAATAAATTACCATCAGTCCAGAAAATGGATTATGATATGGCCATCACAAGAGTGCTCATAATGACTTGACAACAGGGAAAAGCTTAAGATACAGTGTTTATTTTTATTTTGTATTACTGTTTTTTTGAGTCGGGGGTCTGACTCTGTCCACCCAGGCTAGAGTGTGGTGGCATGATCACAGTTCACTGCAGCCTCGACCTTTTGGGGTTCAGGCAATCCTTCTACTTCAGCCTCCTGAGTACCTGGGATTATAGGTGTGCACCATGCCCAGCTTATTTTTCGATTTTTTTATAGTGACAAGGCCTCACTATGTTGTCCAGACTGATTTCAAACTCCTGGGCTCAAATGATCCTCCCATCTCAGCCTCCTAAAATGCTGGGATAACAGGTGTGAGCTGCTGTGCTAGGTCAGATACAGTGTTTAAGACAGAAAAAAAGCAGGATGAAAAAGAGGGACATCCAAAGCATGAGCTCTACCACGTAGATACTTCTCCTAATTAACATTTTCTTGTTGAAGTAGACTCTGTCACTGATACCCATATCCTCTTTGTAGTTATCTGGCACCTCCTGGAGTCTTTGGAAAGGGAAGTAATACAAACTCAGGGACAAATGGGCACTCCCACCCCCATGCTAGGTTGATCGGATTCTCTCTCCTGCTAATTTGAAATGACATACAGAATGTGTTCACTAGATTTTGTATGGAGGAGCGTCTGTGTGGAAAGGGTGGGTAACATGGGGGCCAGAAGCAATGCCACAGCAAGCCAAAGCTTCAGAGGCTGGATAGGCCCCAGAGCAGGTGCTGAACGTCCCCCTACAGAGAGGGGTACAGGAACAGAGCAGATGTCCAGGATGAAGGCAGAAGAGGAAAACCAATCTCCCAGCCCAGTCTCATCAGGGTGCTCTGCGTTTAGATGGCTGAGACCACCTTCTGTATTCTCAAGACAAATGCCTGCTCAACCAGCCTGGAAAAGGTGAGATGGATATATGGCTTGACCTTGAAATATATGCTCCACATCCAGTCAGCACTGAACTCTGTGGGACACTAAATAAGATGAGGAAATGAGAAGAGACACCTCCAATGGGAGGAACAGAAATGAGAAACCTGAACAGAAATAAAAAGTCACTGATTTGGGGTTTTCTGGACGAACCTCTGTTTCCTTCAAAAAGGAGTTGAAACAGTATATATAACGGTCTCAAAATCATAACCAGATGCTTCTAGTAAGTATTTTATCTACTGTGTCAAAAACCAATCGCAGGCATTTGAAAAGTTTGTTTCACTGGATTTTTTTTTGAAGTTGTACTGGAGGTATAAAAGACTGTGCCTAGCTGCAGCAGGAGCAAAGTCATAAGCATAAACATAAGCACAGGATAACTGGGGTATGTATTTTACATAAATGTTGCCAAGGAGCCAATATTTTAGCCCAAGTGAAAACCAGGCAATAAATGTTTTCCTTCCATAGTGACTATGTGGACTCTACAATTAGAATTTTCTTTTTTTTGAGTTGGAGTCTCACTGTGTCGCCCAGACTGGAGTGCAGTGGCCACTCCTGGCCACTGTAGCCTCAACTTGCTGGGCTCGGGTGATCCTTCTGCCTCAGCCTTCCAAGTAGCTGGAACTATAGGCACGCGCTACCACACCTGGCTAATTTTTGATTTATTGTAGAGATAAATC
>NW_007251109.1:30269-56776 GCF_000164805.1 Carlito syrichta | reverse complement strand
CACTCCAGTCTGGGCGACAGAGTGAGACTCCAACTCAAAAAAAAAAAGAAAAAAGAAAGTCCTGTTTGGAAACTTGTAATAAATCAGCAGTAAAGCTGGGTCTCCAAAAAAAGGCAATAAAGGAGTGTACCAATAATTGACTCTGATCTCTTTCGGAGCTCAGAACTCAAGTTCAAGGAGCTGAAACCTACCTGGTACAAGTTATTTATTATAAGCATATCACTGTTGTAAAGAATACCATATTTACAAATTTTAGGTGCCACAGAAGGAAACACATATCTAACTCAGAGGAAACAGATGAGTGAGGTGGACAGAGTATTGTAAAGATATTAAATGATGCCAGGAATGGCAGCTTATACCTGTAATCTCAGCCCTTTAGGAGGTTGAGGCAGAAGGATTACCTGAGCCTAAGGGTTTGATCCCATAGTTAGCTGTGATAGTGCCACTGTACTTCAGCCTGGACAACAGAGTGAGACCCTAACTCAAAAAAAGAAAGCTGTTAAGTGAGACCTTTCCTGTAAAAAGGATTTCAGGTATTAAACAAGGCCAGTACCTAGAATTCCCAACACCCATGGAAGAGGCAACGTTCCACACTGTGTGCTCAGTTCTGGCAGACAAGGGACGAGACAGGCCAGTAGGGCAGGGAGCCAGGGTCAGGACCACTGCACTCTCTACAGGTGGCTAGCAAGAAAAGGTATGAGGCGGGCTTGCACTGAGGAAAGTAAAGGAGCCAGTGATGTGGCTGAAATACTCCTACTCTGTTAACATGAGAAATCAGACATGTCACTTTAGCCCCCAATGCCCTCCTCAGAACCGTATGTTCATAAACACTGTCACATGAGAAAGTGTTCTTTCCTTTTCCAATAGAAACCTTGCTTTCTTTGCCTGATCCACCTTTAGGGAAGGACTTTCCCCTCACCACCCAGTCTCCACCACACCCTCACCTGTCTGACAATGCTCTGGATCAGTTTGTCCATGGTAAAGGCAATGTAGGCATGAATGGTGAACATCTCTCTCAGCGAATCTTCATACTGTGATGAGTCTATGTTACCATCCAGCAGACTCCGCACCATGTCCAGGAACGCCGGGTAGTAATCTTCTACATCAACATCCACTGTGGGAGAGACGGGATAGGTAAGGCCTTACCCTGCCAAGATAAGACTGGGGATAGAGCACAGGGCACATCCCCCAGCTGGCCTCAACTGCATCTGAAAGAACAAACGCTGGGTATTCAAAATATGCCCATTCAACCCATTGCTGACAGAAGTAAAATCTGACAGGTGGCTATAATTGCCAGCGCTGTCTGTCAGAGGAGATGGACTCTGCCACTTTAACAGTGGCTGCCAACGTCCCAACTGACTATGCTATAAAGACCTTTCTTTCCAGTACTGCTGGGCTCTGCATGACAGGAGAGGGAGGTATCCCAGGGAAGCCAGTTCTTCCAAAAGTTGTTGGCTCCCTTGCTGTGAGAAGAACCTGCTCTCCCGGCCTGCACAAGAGCATTTCTCACATGGGTCACTTGCTCATAGAGTTACTTCAACGAAGCATAAAGGGCAGATGAGAAAAGGCAGACACAGCCAGACTCTAGCACTGGGAAACCTCTCAAGAACAGAAAAACAGGAGTGCAAATTAAATCCTCTATGAATAATGAAGTAATCTGCATTTGTCAAAGTCCTTTTGCTTAAAAATGGATTTGCAACATCGTACTTCACAAACTGCATTAAATGGTCTGTACTTGCTGCACATGAATCATTTCAACCACTGGTAGAATAAATCTTATCAGTTGTTAAAGAGACACTTGGCAACTAGTAGAGGACACAAGGAATGTGAAAGATCTTGCCTTCAGCTTACAAAAACAAGACCCATTTATATAAAGCTCAAAAACAGTCGCATCAACTCTCTAGTATTAGACATCAAGACAGTGGCAGAAGGAGACTACTGGGATATTGGCTATGTTCTGTTTCTTGAACATAGGTATATTTATTCTGTAAAAATTCAATGAGATGTGCAATTCTGATCTATATACTTTTCTACATATACATTGCACTTCAATAAAGTTTACTGAAATGAAAAAAAGTCACAAAGACACTCTTTGTCACCGACTAACTGGTTATCTGTTTGTAGTGTTTGTAGGGGCGGAAAGGCTAAGCACAAAACTGGGCCTATCTCCATCTGAAGTGAGAAACACCCTCTAAAACATACTATTGCTGTGAAGAATGCCTTTATGCCAAAACAAAGTGTAGAATTCAAACCACAGACCTGAAAACACAAGCTGTGATCAGCGTGCAGGATGGCATGATCTCTCAAGGTCAAACTATACTATGTAGGCCTCAAATCAGGTTAAGCCAGTGGTCAAGCCAGGAATAGGCCATTTTATCCCTAATTTCCACCCAAGTAGGTGAAATCACAATGAGGTCCAAAATTTGTCTCTTTCAATCTAGAACTAATCCAGACAAAGATTTATAGAAGGCCAGGGCCAGCCATGCGTGGGCTTCCTACATCAGCAACACACAATACTGGCTATTTCCTCAAGTGTCCAGAAGAAAGGTTTCATGAAAAAAGCTTTTGGCTCACGGTTCAAGTATCTAATTTATGAACTACAATCTGGAAGCAGGCAGCACAGGGCAGCTTCCTTGACCCTCACTCAGGTTCTTTTTCCCAGGTTCTCCATCTTCACTCTGTTTTACCTATTCTACTGTGTCTAACATCTTCTCTTGAATTCCAGTCTCCTTTCCATAAACTATTTCCACTATTGGAATGAACCATGACCCCCCACTGGTTAAACATAAGTCCTGCCCAAACATATCTGAGAAAATTCCCAAGTCTTAGGCATGAATTTTAGATTCTGTTAAGGATTGCGGCTGACATTTTAGTCCCTGTCCTTTCTGGGTTTGTTTTTCTTTTTGTTTTTGAGTTGGAGTCCCACTCTGTCGCCCAGGCTGGAGTGCAGTGGCATGCTCATGGCCACTGCAGCCTTGACCTGCTAGGCTCAGGTGATTCTT
This sequence comes from Carlito syrichta, assembly GCF_000164805.1. Taxonomy (NCBI): domain Eukaryota; kingdom Metazoa; phylum Chordata; class Mammalia; order Primates; family Tarsiidae; genus Carlito; species Carlito syrichta. Next base: position 53,774 of record NW_007251109.1, on the reverse strand, counting down.
CTGCCTCGCCTTCCAAGTAGCTGGAACCATAGGCGTGCAACACTGCACCCAGCTAATTTTTTGATTTATTGTAGAAACGAGGTCTTGCCATGTTGCTGGTCTCGAACCCGTGGGCTCAGGCAATCCTCTTGCTTTGGCCTCCCAAAGTATTGGGATTACAGGCATGAGCCACCACACCTGATTCCTGACTGTCCTTTCAAACACTTTGCAGTGACCCAGAGATATGGCATCTGGGAAAGCAATGACAACTGATACTCCCTTGCACTAGTGTGTTCAGAGAAAACCACTGACTGAGTGTCCATGACTCTAGCACTGTGCAGAGCGCTTTGCGCAAAGTAGTCCCACAAGGCAATAACTAGCACCTCCATTTTGCAGGTAAACAGGTTCAGAGAGATTAAGAAGATAAAGCAACCAGTAAACTGCAGAACCAGAATGTGAACTCTACTTGGGCTCTGTGGCCTATGCTCTATTCATAAAAGAAAGCAGACCCAAGTCTAACTAGGCTCTGAGGTCCTCAACCCCACACATCTTTTGTCAACCAACAGTTCGAGCACTCACTAGGCTCTTTGAGACGCAGCTGGATGGCAGGACTGTCACTTTTGTCTCGTTTTATGCCCAGCACCTCCCGTTCCCACTCTCTTTCTCGGTTTTCTTCTTCAATTTGCCGTTCAGCTTGGGAACAAATACGCAACAGCCTCAAGCAGAGAATCTGGTGTAGTCGCATGAAGATATACCAGTTGTTATTGACATAGAAGAGGTTGTATACTTCATCCATCCCTCTTAATTTTTGAGCTGCTGTGTTGCTAAACAGTAGCTTGGATTTAGGGGGGCTGCCCCCAACGCCATTGTGCTTCTTAGCCACCCCTGTGGCTTCATCTATATCCATCTCTTCTTCTTCCTCTTCCTCCACATCCGAGAGATCACCTCTCTGAGCAAAGAGCAGATCTGGAATGAAATGATGCATGATTTGCTTTATTTTATACTTGTCCTCCTTCTGAATGCCTGTCTGCCTCTTCACATGGTGGATGATCAGAGCAGCAGCATCTTCCAGTATTTGTTTGTCTTCATAGGCAAGTGAAAGGTGTGGACCAACAGGTACGCCAGCGTTCTCTTCCGTAGCCTGCTCTTGCCTCTGACAGGAAAAAGACACGAAAGTATTCTGTGACATGTCTACAGCAGCAACATGCCTATGAGACTACACCACTAGTATACTTCACCATTAACCAAAGTGGCTCTGATCTTAACGATAATTTATGTCCCTCTTCAGAAACAAATAGATAATGTGAAAGAAGTAGCTTGATGCCAAAATATTGGTACTTTCTTTCTTTCTTTTTTTTTTTTGAGTTGGAGTCTCACTCTGTTGCCCAGGCTGGAGTGCAATGGCACACTCATAGCCACCACAGCTTTTACCTGCTGGGCTCAGGCAATCCTTCCATCTCAGTTTTCCAAGTAGCTGGAATTACAGACACATACCACCATGTCCAGCTAATTTTTTTATTTATTGCAGAGATGAGGTCTTGCCAAGTTGCCCAGGTTAGTCTTGAACCCATGGGGTCAGGCAATTCTTTCACCTTGGCCTCCCAAAGTGCTAGGATTGTAGGCATGAGGCACCGTGCCCGGCCAAAATATTGGTACTTTCTAAACTGTGATGAGCTATAGAATACTGGGACAGAATTGGGATCATCTTCCAAAATTCTGGGTTAGTATTTACAGAGGGAATGATATAAAGTCTGGGAGTACGTTAAAATACTTTCAGGGTGGAGATGTGGAGGACAATATAACAACATTAGCAAATATAGACAATTATATTCATGTAAGAGCTCATTTTACTATTTTTTTTTTTTTTTTGAGTTGGAATCTTACTCTGTCATGACCCAGGCTGGAGTCCAGTGGTACACTCATGGTCACCGCAGCCTCAACCTTCTGTTCTGGGCTCTGGTGATCCTTCCACCTCAGCCTTCCAAATAGCTGAAACTACAGGTGCATGCCACCACATTCAGCTAAGTTTTTTTTATTTATTGTAGAGATGAGTTCTCACCAAGTTGTCCAGGTTGGTCTCAAATCCCTGGGCTCAGGCAATCCTCTCGCCTCAGCCTCCCAAAGTGCTGGGATTACAGGCCTGTGCCACCGTACCCAATCTACTATTCTTTTTTAAAATTGAGGATCACACCACTCAAGGAATTCTCAATTGCACTGCATGTGTTTCTATCCACTGCCTAAGACTGAGCTCAGAGAAAGAAGGATTAATTTCTCATTTATCTCTGTTTCCTAGCTCCTAGTACTATTTATATTCCTGGTAACTGTGTTGAAGAAACAAAGGTTACAGGAATTTGGGTGCAATGCTAAATTTAAGGTGTGATCAGCTAAGATGGTCTATATGAATACAAGGGATTATTTGAGGGAAACAGATGGCCGGAGACGTGGAAGATGGAGGTAGGTGGTCAATGAGGAAACCAGACAAATAGCTGAGGTCTACAGGTAAGGCTTAGAGTTAAAAATGGTAGAATCAGGAACAGAAAAGGCTGTGACAGTTATGAAGCAAGAATCAACAGGTCTTGGAGGATCTCACTTTCACAAAGCAAAGGTAATTTCCAAGAATCAAAGCTATGCTAACCGTATAAGGCTAGAATCCTCTCACAGACGGAGAAAGTCCCAGCTTACCTCATCATAGATACTCTCAATTTCATTGAGTAAGCTCTTAGACCTCAGGACCTTGGTGTCATTCTGTTTAAAGTTGATGCCCTGATGGTCCAGAGACTTCAAGTAGTATTTCTCGTTTTGTTCTCGCCACACCTTGTTAAAGCCTCGCTGAGCTTCTCGCCATTCCTCCTCTTTCATCTTCAACCTGAAGTGGAAGGGGGATGGGAACAACACCATACAGGAAATCAGAGAGTGCAGAAGTGAGAAATACAGCAGGCTTACTTCACTGCCAAAGTCGAAGCTATGCTAGGTCTGTCAAAATTATTGGCAACATGAGATAAATGTTATCAAACTAGCCCTGAACTGTTACACAAGGAAATTACTAATTCAGGACTCACTTTGGGGAAGTAATTTATCCTAAAGTCAGGAAGCTTACCTAAAATAGTTACTTCTTTAACAGCATTCCAAAGAATATCTTTGAGATTGTCAGCAAGTATTCCTTGAAAGAGGGTTCCCTTTCTTTGCCAGCAAAAACAAAGTTAATTTTTTTTTTTTTTTTGCTACAGAACTCAGAACATTCACTATGCTGATGGAAATGCAAAATTCCAAGAGCAGAGAACCTGCACAGTAATGTTTCTCTGTCTGGAAAGTTCTGATCAGAACAACTAATTCTAGTACTCCAGAAGTGGAGGACAGAGTAAAAACAAAAACCAGCACTAGACCTGAGAAAAGTCTACATCCCAAAAGCCAGAAGTCAAATGCTACTGACAAGAAAAGGGAACCATCAATCTGTGCCCAGCTTCTAAAGGGAAGACTGGGGAGGAAAAACAAAATCCAAGCATTGTGAACTGTGCAGCAAACAAGAATATTCATCAGGTGATACTGACAGAGAATCCAACTCTTAGCAAAGGATTCCCTGTCTGGTCAAGAGTGGCATGGACTTGGGGTACACTGGGCTCAGTTCAGTTTCTGGCCCCCTACTTGATGCCTTGCCTCAGGTGGCTACAATGGCCTGTCTACACTGAAGCATGATGTGAAGACTTGTTAGGAGACATTCTTGGTAAAAATGGTATACTAAGACTTTTTTAAAATAATGAACATGGGCCAGGCTCGGTGGCTCAGCCTGTACTTCCAGCACTTTGGAAGGCCAAGGCGAGTGGACGGCCTGAGTCCACAGGTTCGAAACCAGCCCGGGCAACTTGGTGAGACCTCATCTCTACAATAAATAAAAATTAGCTGGGCATGGTAGTGCATGCCTATAGTTCCAGCTACTTGGAAAGCTGAGGCAGAAGAATCACCAGAGCCCAGCAGGTCGATACTGGGGTGGCCTGGAGTGTGCCACTGCACTCCAGCCTAGGCAATGGAGTGAGACTTCAACTCAAAAAAAAAAAAGGAAAGAAAGAAAAAGAACATGTATCAAATCTTACAAAGATAAAGAATGATTTTTTGTATTAAAATACAAAGACATTAACAACACTTAGTACTGAGTGGTAGGAACATGGTGGTAGCTTTCTTCTTTGTTCTTTTCTATATTTTAAAATACTCCCTCAAACATACATGCAGAGCACTCCACCACAAACTTTCAAGGTTTTTTTCTCTAATGCTGATTATTACACAGACACCAACACAAAGTTCCACTCTACACCTGCATTCCAAGAACCAGGGTTGGGGAGAAAAAGCAGTCTCATGGGACAGGCAGGTTGAAAATAAGAGCCTCATTTAATGGAACACTGAACCATAGTGAAGTACACTCGCAAGAAGGGTACATTTTTGCTCAGGTACCTCTTGAGGACAATTGGAACGGCAATGGAGGGGTTCTTTCTCAGACCATCAATAATGTCTGCTGCTTTATCAGCGTATATCCTCTGGAGTGCTTTGCGATGGATAACTTCTGACGTGCCCCCGAGGGTGTTGTCCAAGCGAAATTTGGCTTGTTCCTCAGCAGACAAGCGGGAAAGCTTCTTCTGTATTGCTTCTAGAACCCGGATTGTTGCCAGGTTGGTCTCTAAAACTACATCAAGCTAAAGAGAAGACAAAGAAGTGTGCTCAGGACTCAAACCAGAATAAAGCAGTGGTCAGAAGCACAAGGCAGGGAGTTAAATTCCCTGGATCTGAATCCTGGCTCGGCCATACTGGCCATATTAGACTGTTTCCTTGTCAGTAAAACAGGGATCACAGCACCTCCTGCTTTCCTAAGGTTGTTTTCTGAATTAAATTATCCGAATCACATAAAGTGGCTAGTACAATGCCTGGAACATAAGAAATATACAACTAAAATGGGGTAGTGGTAGTCATTACCTCCATCACCACCACCACACTGTCCTTTGCTTAGGATTGCCAATCCTAGACCAGAGGGACCTAACAGGAAACTACTGATACTTTCCCCTGAACTTTCCTGGGTTGCTAAGATCTGTTACAAAAACAATAATCAAAACAATCCCCAAAAGACTGCTCAAAATGAAAAATTAGTCTTCTGAGCAATTTTTTTTTTTGGTATAACCTGAAATATTTAACTATGTTCAAATATGTAAATATTCAACAGCCTTGCTCCTCATCCATTAGTAATAAGAACAGTGACTGTCGTATCTCAAGGAGGTCAATGCTATATCTGTGAGGAACGATTTGAATTCCTGCTGAACTCCTGGCACTTATTTTTTGGCAGTGGCCTTGCCTGTCTTGGTTAAAGATATGACTTGGCAACCTTTGAGTGTATTTTTTTCTTAGACTTAAAATCAGATTCTCTAAATGAGGAACAGAACATGATGTAAATAAGCAGTCTCAAGGATCTACAACCAAATGTTTGCAGAAGTATTCCCTAAGTTTTCTTGTTTTGGGACTTTGGTAGTCATTTTGTCAATTATTTCTGGCCCACTCTGCTCTCCAATTATACACAAGCAATGGATTCAACTTCATGGCTCCCCTATGATTGAATAGGACCATGTAACTTGTTCTGGAAAATGAGCTGTGATGAGGTAAGTGGAAGTAATGTTTATTACTCCTAGGCTAGAGCATCTATGGGTGTGAGATCCTTCTGAGCTCTTTCCCTTTAGTGACTAGTAATATTCATGATGATGGCACTCTCTCAGCCCGGGTGCCCAAGTAATTCTGATGAGTAAAATCTTCTGCTAAACATCAATGTACATGTAGAATGACAAAAACAAAACAAAACCAAAAACCAAAAAATGCACCATTTTCACGAGTCACTGAGTTGTGGGGCTGTTTGTACTGCAGCATTACTAACTTATCTTCAGACTAGCCCATCCCACCAAATCCTAAGCACGTGTACACACTAAATATCCTTCATTTTTACCTTGCAGTCACAGAGGGGAAATGAAGATGTGTCTCTCATTTGTGGGCATACAGATTGAGAAAAAATAGGAATGTCCTGTTGAAGAGATGGCAAGCTCTACTTTCTAGTTCATTATCTAGCCTTATGAAACACAGGTAACAAAGAAATGCATTTTTTTAGTATGTCTCCCCCATGGAAGTTAACACCTGTCATAATTTAGTTTTCTGCGATGGCTGAAACCCCTCATAAATGCTGGGGCAGAAACGGCCAACCACCTGCCAGTGGCCAGGCAGCATGTGGCTCTTCATTAAAAACACATCAGAAGGGCTGTAATCTCAGCATGCTGGGAGACTGAGCCAAGAGGAATGCCTAAGCCCAGGGGTTCAAGACCAGCCTGGGCAACTTGGCAAGACCTCGTCTCTATAATAAATAAAAAAATTAGCCAAGTGTGGTGGCATGTGCCTGTAGTTCCAGCTACGTGGAAGGCTGAGGCAGAAGGATTGCCACAGCCCAGCAGATCACAGCTGCGGTAGCTTTAAGTGTTATACTGCATTCCAGCCTGGGCAACAGAGTGAAACTCTGACTCAAAAAAATAAAGAAGTAAAATAAAATAAAAACACACCAGAAACAGCTTAAGTAAGTGTGATGGGAGAAAACTGGCAAAGAGCTAAATCAGTATGAACTTAAAGAGTAGGCTGGGTATAGTGGCTCACACCTGTAATCCTAGCACTTTGGGAGGCCAAGGTGGGAGGACTGCTTGAGCCCAGGAGTTCAAGACCAGCTGAAGCAACATAATGAGACATCACCTCTACAAAAAAATAAAAATTTGCCAGGTGTGGTGCCATATGCCTATAGTTCTAGCTACTTGGAAGGCTGAACAGGAGAATCATCTGAGTTCAGGAGATTGAGGCTGCAGCGAGCTGGGCTCATGCCACTAAACTCCAGCCTGGGTGACAGAGTGGAATCGTGTCTCCAAAAAAAAGAAAGAAAGAAAAGAAAAGTAAAACATCTCCCATCCATATGAATAAGCAAAGCCAGTCAGTCAATTTAATGTAACAGACATACTAAACAGAGATGCATGTCATTTTACCTCTTTAGAAAAACTAGACTTCCCTTTCTGATAATGCTATCAGTAAACTAGACATACAAACACATTAGGGATTCTAAGCCCACTTTCACATGCCCCCTCCTAATACAGGGGCCCTCCACCAGCTTATTTATTTACTCCACTCTTCCCCTCCCAACTATTTTAAAATAAAGTCCCCAATTTAACTTTCTTTCAAAAGGAGCCAAATCAATACCAGAAATAGGAGAATTCCAGTTCTCATAGCAGAGATGGTTTGCTAATCATGTCAAGATACCTGCTAAGAGTAACAATACACTGATCTTACAATGAATCATTTAAAAACAGCTTCGAGAAAGCCCTATAGGCCAGCCTTAGGATACTGATTTTCTACACCAAGTAAAACACAACAATCGTTGAAATGCCACTCAAAATCCAAAGGATTATTATCTAGTCATCAATGAACAATTTCAGTTAAAAAGGCCAGAGTGGCTTAGATAAGTCAGATAAAAATATACAAATGCATAAAGCATATAAGTACCACAATAAGCATTTACCACTGAAGAACGTGAACCTCTGGCTTTTCAGTCTTAAAAAGTCAGCACTTTCAGAAAGATATTGCAGACAGTCTTTCATTTAGCGTCTCACATTTCCCCAAACTTCAAATGACAAAGGAGCGTGTACCTCAAAGCGTTCATCTTCACAACGATAAATATGTTCTTCATACTGAGTCTTTTTGGAACTAACAAAGGTGGAGTCCTCAGACCACGAAGGGAAGGAAACCCAGGTATCATTTAAAACCTTTGGGCAGAAGAAGAGAGACTGAAATAAAGGCCTAAAAAAGCTTTTGGTGATTAAGCATTCTCAATTAAAAGGCAGACAGAACTCTAGAGGAGGGAGAAACAGCTAACATTACCTCACAGATTTCACCTTTAGAAAGTTTACAAAGGGGGATTAATAAAGGAAGGGTTCTGAATAGAAGGGGAAAACATTTTCTTGATTTCATCAATCATGCTAAGTTCTCTATCTCTGGTTCCACCAACCCCTTCTGGAGAAAGCTGAGGACCCAAGGCTGATGCTTACTAGGAAAGGTCTTACCTCTTTACAGAGAGGCGTCCGTCCTGTACACTTGGGCTGCTGGTAGCTCTTTGGTAGGGCTCGATAGCTGGATCCCAATCGTTTACAAGAGGCGTAATCTATCTCCATGGCAATGCCCTCTGTGGCTCGTTCTTTAGGAAAGGTTTCCAGATGTACAGACTCCTTATAGCCCAGAAAGTTTTTAAACCAATTAAACAATTCAGGGAATTTCCTGAAGAATCAAAGCAGAAAATGGTAAGCAATTAGAAGCATGAGGCAGCTATCCTGAGGTATGAGCACCACCATTTGGTTTGGGGTTAGAAATCTGCTGCTAGGCACAAATAATCGCCTGCTTAAGCACTGCTTCTGAGCGTTTGGTTTCCCCTTTTCTTATAGAATATTCTCAGATCAGTGAAAGTGGTGATAAAAACAACTGCACTGAACCTAGGCAATAACCAGTCATTCTTTTGATTGAGAACATTGCTTTAATGCCCACATAATTCTTAGGTTGTCAAATGCAGTCAAGATTCTAGAACTCTGGGAGAGATTTGTCTCTACAGATATCCAGCACTAGTCAGAAGATCAGGAGATCACTAGTCTTGGCCATTAGTCCACAGATACATCAATCCCTTGTCTATTTTCTCATTCCTTGAGTTGGACTAGAAGACTTCTCAGGACTCTTGGCAGTTAACATTTATGTCAATGGACCAACCTCAATTAAATTAACTTTGTCTATCATCTACTCTCCAAACATGCATCAGAACTAAGCCCCTCATTTCACTTACCCCAGGAAAGGAGACACTAGTTGCACAAGCTCAGCCCGTGAGATCACCTCTTGGTTAAAAATAACAAGACAGCGCAGGAAATTTTCATAGGCCTCTGCGCTCCGAAGAGCCTTCCGGACCTTATGGAGATCACCAGAAGACAATGGTTAAGGGGAGAATTGAGATTGTGGATTACTTTTTTAAAATTGGGGAAACTTGAACTGATATTTGATACTAAAAAATCTATGTTAGCTTTTTTAGACACGATTAACAATTTTGTTTGAAAAAATAAACTTACTGAGATATTTATGGATGAAATAATATCTAGGATTTGTCTCCCAAGCCTAGAGCAGGTGGTTGGTTGAGAGTACATATGAAGCAAGTATGCTGGCAAGGAGCTGGGAATTGCTGGAGCTGGACAGTGACAATGCAAGGGGTCCTTTTACTGTTCTCTTAAATTTTACATATTATACTTAAATTTTTCTATAATAAAATAACAAATGAGTTCCTGGAGTATACCATCTCATGATGTACTTCAGACCACATCAGTGTTTCCCAAGCTCTTGTTGCCTCTCCTAACAGATGTTTTTTTTTTTTGAGTTGGAGTCTCACTCCTTCACCTAGGCTAGAGTGTGGTGGCATGCATGCTCATGGCCACCCCAGTGTCAACCTGCTGGGCTCCAGCGATCCTTCCACCTCAGCCTTCTGAGTAGCAAGAACTATAGACATGTGCTACCATGCCCGGCTATTTTTTATTTTACTGTAGAGATGAGGTCTCACCAAGTTGCCCGGGCAGGTCTTGAACCCGAGGGCTCAGGCAATCCACCTGCCTCGGCCTCCCAAAGTGCTGGGATTACCGGCTGAGCCACTGAGCCCGGCCCTAACAGGTTTACACCAAGAATCTTTGTCAACACTGTTTCAAACGCTGGAAATCTTGAATAATGGCCTCTTAAAATAAGATACTTCTGTCCTCTGACATGGTCCTGGTCCATTTCCTTCCTCTATTTACAATATTGAGCATTTTAATATCCAAAAATGTAAAAATGTTCAAGGGCACAGACAAAGTAAAACTAGTGGATAACCAATCTGGAGTTTTAGTTACAAAAGTAAATATCGGTCGGGCTCAGTGGCTCAGCCTGTAATCCCAGCACTTTGGGAGGCCGAGGTGAGTGGATTGCCTGAGCCCGCGGATCCAAGATCCGCCTGGGCAACTTGGCAAGACCTCATCTCTACAATAAATAAAAAAAAAAAAATGAGCCGGGCATGGTAGCACGCGCCTGTAGTTCCAGCTACTTGGAAGGTTGAGGTGGAAGGATCGCAGAGCCCAGCAGGTCGAGGCTGCGGTGGCCAGGAGCGGCCACTGCACTCTAGTCTGGGCGACAGAGTGAGACTCTAACTTCAAACAAACAAACAAACTAAAACAAAAGTAAATATTTCGCGCTGTAGTCCTTTAGTGGGGACTGCAGACCATCACCAAACCAAGTAGCTTATCAGTAATTCCTGCTCCAGATTTCTGTGTACTTTTTACAACTGCATCAGGAGATACTATATAGAATATAAACTTTTAAAGAGCACACCTTTTATACTATACACCCTATTTACTTTTAATTTTTATTAGTTTTCAAACATACACAAAAGTAGACAAGTCTAATGAATGAATCCTATGTACTCACCCAGCTTCAATGATCAACATACAGTAAATTTTGATTCCTCTATGCCCATTTGCCCTACTGCTGAATTTTAAAGCAAATTCCAGATATTTCATCTATATCTAGTATGTATTCCCAAGAAAAAGTACTCCTAAAACAATATCATTACTCTTAAAAATTAACTTATTTTCAAAAGACTCCTCAACAGTATCTAATATTGAGTCTATGCTAAGTTCAACTGTCTAATGCATGTCTTTTAAAAGTTTGTTTCTAAAATCAGAATCCAAGTAAAGTCTGCATGCCACATTTTTATATATGTCTAATTCTTATTTAATCTCTAACAGTTCCCTCTCCCTGTCCTTTTCTTGCCGTTTAATGGTTGTGACTTGAACTTCTACATTTACTTAAAAATACCAAGACCTCAGATATGATTCCAATCACAGCCATGGACTCTTAATTTTTTTGCAGTACTCTCTTGCAAAAGGCTCACACAGGCACAGCAGAAAAAGAGAGCAGGAGGTCCCAATCATGGACTTGTTAAATCATTCGCCTTTATGCAAAACCCCAGAGGTACAAGATAGAGTAAATCACCACAGATCGATCCAGGATGGTTTCTGCCAGTGAAAAGTCCAACAGTTGCCAGCTACCCTGATCAAAGATGCCTGCTAATCACCAGGTCAACTCCCAGGAGGAAGTCACACAGTCTGTGTAGCCAAACTAAGGAACCACACAACACCATTTACACCAATCATCTCAACTTGGCTGCTCATTAGAATCACCTGGGGAGCTTTGAAAACACAAGTACATCAGAATTCTCAGGAATGCTATGTATGTGCATACCACAAAAACATATCACAACAATTAGAAGATTATAAGCCACCAAGTCCTCAATAATTGGCGCAGGCACCAGCACCGACATTACTCACTGCACAGACCTGGATATTTACAGCAGAGTTCTCCAAACATCTGCTGAGAGGAACAGGATGCATTCTCTAAAAAGCTGTCTTTTGCCTCAAACTGCTTCACAAAACCAAAGCAGACAATGCTACATTTCTCTAGTTGTGCTAACAGTGCTTGCAGACTGGATTCAGAACTTAGAAACTATGTTACAAAATAGAATACCCTAATCAGCTTGATACCTTTAAACAAAATCTTGGGGATGGGTGATTTTCTTTTGGTCAGTATCAAATTGAACTCACACATTACTCACCTTGTCAAAGAATAATGATTCAGTTCCTACACCATGCTTGCTGGCATCTGCCACAGAAGAATCCTTTAGACTGAGCAATTTGGGTTTCTTCTGCAAAGAGGGACAAATAAAAATATGTAAGATTCAAAGAGTGGATTTATCTGAATTATATTTTCTTTCTCTCTTTTTTTGACAAGGTTTTACTTTGTTGCCCAGGCTAGAGTGCAGTGGCATGGTCACAGCTTACAGCAGACTCAAACTCCTGAGCTCAAGCAATCCTCTGCCTCAGCCTCCCAAATAGCTGGAACTACAGGCGTGTGCCACCATGCCTGGCTAATTTTTTTCTATTTTTTGTAGAGACGGGGATCTCTGTTGCCCAGGTTGGTCTCAAACTCCTGCACTAAAGCAGTCCTCCCACTTCAGCCTCCAAAAGAGCTGTGATAACAGGTGTGAGCCGCCATGCCCTGCTGAATTATATTTTCATCTGTGTTCAAGAGTTCCATCACTGAAACCACTACTTATCAATAATTTGAAACAAATGAGAAACTTGAAGCTAACTCACTTTACACCCTCAAAGATTTCTACTAGTCTTCTCTATTTTAGTTTGCCTGTCAGTTTCTTCCTCCACCAGAGGTTCACAGATCATTCTAGTCCCAAAAATAAGTCTTTCCAGAAATGACCATGGCATTACTGTGACAAGTTTTCAGAATTAATATCCTCACGTTTTCCAGAGGCCAAAAGTAACTTTTTTTTTAAGTTGACATCTCACTCTTGTCACCCAAGCTAGAGTGCAGTGGCATACTCACGGCCACCAAAGCCTCAACCTGCTGGGCTTAGGCGATCCTTCCATCTCAGCCTTCCAAGTAGCTGGTACTACAAACACCATGCCTGGCTAGTTTTTGTGATTTATTGTAGAGAAGAGGTCTCACCAAGTTGCCCAGGCTGGTCTTGAACCCCCAGACTCAGGCAATCCTCTCACCTCAGCCTCCCAAAGTGCTGAGATTACAGGCTGAGTCACGATGCCCAGCCCAAAAGTAATTTTATTTAGAATCTAATGCCACTGCCTTATTTTCCTACTTGTTGAGGGAGAAGAGGCTGTTTGTAAAAAGAGATGGTACCCTAGGCAACATAGCAAGACCTCTGTCTACAAAAAAATCAAAAAATTAGTCGGGAGTGGTGGCATGTGTCTATAGTCCCAGCTACTCAGGAGGCTGGGGCAGAAGGATCTCCTGAGCCCAGGAGGTCATGGCTTCAATGAGTCATGATTGTGCCACTGTACTCCTGTCTGAGTAACTGAGCAAAAACCTTGACTCAAGGGGAAAAAAATAGATGGTGCACATTGCCTGAAGCAGGACAGAAATCAATCTTTAACCTTTAATCATGTTTCAGTTTAAAATTTTATGAAAAAAGCATAGCTTATTTTCTCAATAGAAGAAATAATGGTCTTGTCAGCAATATCCACTCAAACTAATTTGGTATTGCTCTTTTAAAGGGAATGCAGAGGCTATGGTACAAATCTGTCACGCAAGAAGTTACTTTGAAAGCTCTACCTCTTACTATGTGAGATGAAATGCACACACTGAGAAGTCACGCATCTACACTGGCCGTCCCAGAGTCTACTCCTTGGGAGCCGCAGCCTCTGCTTACACTGCCTAAGGAGAATGGGGGCAGAGCACACAAAGCCCCCACACATGACTTCCACCTGTGGGCGATCAAGCGTGGAAGAGCCAGCCCTCAGGGAGCAAGTCCCAGAGCTGATTCTTACTAGTCACATAATACTCGACAGAAGTGAATAAAAACCACGACTAGGTCTGACTTGTTTTCAAAAGGTAAAACCTCTACCAAACCTAAAAAATGAGAATCCTTCGAAAGTGTCAGTAACAACTAATACGTCAGTCCTTGTAGTCTGACTAGTCACCTATTACAATTAGAAATGTCACTAACTTTTGTATTCTTTAAATTCTACATACACATCTATCTCTTCCATATTAATACTACTTTAGAATTCACCGAAGAATTCAATATTCAACACACACAACTAGCCCTATCCCTATCACAGCTGTACTACATTGAAGAAGTGAGCAAGCTTAGCTTTTTGCAGGCAGATCATCAATGTTTCCTGTAATAAAAACATCAGGTGAAACAGGCTACTAACAGGAGTTTAATAAGACTTCCCTCTGCTATAGCCCAAAGGTCCTACCTTGGAGAATAAAATGACACAGATAAGTTCTAGCAACCCAATAAGGAACTTTGAGCAGGACAGGCCTCTAGACCAAAAAGAAATTGCCAAAGCACAGGCACTTTAGTCACAAGAGGGCCCCAGAGACCATTCACTTATTACTGAAACAATTATCAAACTAGAAAATCTTCCTTAGTGCATGGTAGATTTAAAGCATCAAATCAGGCTGGGCTCAGTGGTTCAGCCTGTAATCCCAGCACTTTGGGAGCCCGCGGGTTCGAGACCCACCCAGGCAACTTGGCGAGACCTCATCTCTGCAATAAATAAAAATTAGCCGGGTGTGGTAGCACACGCCTGTAATTCCAGCTACTTGGAAGACTGATATGGAAAGATCACCGGAGCCCAGCAGGTCAAGGCTGCGGTGGCCGGAAGTGTGCCACTGCACTCCAGTCTGGGTGACTGAGTGAAACTCTAACTCAAAATAAAAAAAAAAAATAAAAAAGTAAAATAAAGCATCAAATCAGAAGAGGGTAAAAAATTTTAAGTCAGGCAGGGTGTGGTGGCTCAAGCCTGTAATCCCAGCACTTTGGGAGGCCAAGGCGAGAGAACTGCCTGAGTCCAGGGATTCAAGACCAGCCTGGGCAACTTGGTAAGACCTCCTCTCTACAATAAATCATAAAATTAGCTGGGCATGGTGACACATGCCTGTAGTTCCAGCTATTGGAAGGCTGAGGCAGAAGGATCACCTGAGCCCGGCAGGTTGAGGATGTAGTGACAGAGTGAGACTTCAACTCAAAAAACAAATTTTAAGTCTTGGAAACAGTGCATAAAAAATTAAAGAGATAACAGTTCATAGCAAAGAAGAAAGACAATAAAGGAAAAAATAGTAAGAACTGAAAAAAAAAGCACAGTAATCCAAGCAATTAGTGTTCTTTTAACATTCTTTTGCAAAATCAGATAAGAAGCTTTGCACCGAGTTTCTGTGACATATACCAACTTGCTCCAAATATCGAAGATCCAACCGTCAACACACTTGAAATAAGAACATGTGACCACCCCTAGAATACCTGTCTGCTGGAATCGCTTGGGAAAGTCAAATGAGCAGTCGCTGCCCATGCTCACCTTAACTGGAGGGGTGGCTCCTGTTCCAGAGTGCCTGCGGATCTGGCAGCCATTCTGGCTGGGCCTCTGCGGTTTGTTGTTCAGCTGGGGCTTCTTCACAGTGCCTCCATGGTCATTTCTCACAGAATCTACCTTCTCAGCAGTTGTTTTGCTTAAAAGCTGATTATGAAACATAAAAGAGATAATGTTCTTATCAATGCACGTATCACAGAGGAAAAGTCCCCTTCTGATCAAAGCTTTCTAATTTATCTAGGATAATAATCCTAAATAGTGTAATTCCTCTAAATGAACTTACCACGGAACTGTTGGCATCTGGTAGGAACTGCCCAAACTCTGACAACAGATCCTCCTGGTTTTTAAAGAGCCGAGCCACCTGGGCATACACCTCCTGCTCCGTCAGCGCTGGAGTGTAGTTCCCTCCAGCTTCCTTGGCATTCCTCTGCTCTTTCTGATGAATTGAAAGGCAAAGACATCTTATTAGATGGCCACTGTTTTGCATCACTCACCTGTGCACACTTTCTGGCATGTCTGATAGGAGCACTGTTACGTTATCTACTTAGGCTGCACTTAAGAAGAAAGTTGGCCAGGCTTGGTGGCTCGGACTGTAATCCCATGCTTTGGGAGGCTGAGGTGAGTGAATTGCCTGACTCTGTAGGTTCGAGACCCGCCCGGGCAACTTGCGGCAAGACTGCATCTCTACAATAAATCAAAAATTAGCCAGGTGTGGTAGCACGCGCCTACAGTTCCAGCTACTTGGAAGGCTGAGGCGGAAGGATCGCCTGAGCCCAGCAGGTCGAGGCTGCAGTGACCGGGAGCATGCTACAGCATTCCAATCTGGGTGACAGAGTGAGACTTCAACTAAAAAAAAAAAAAAAAAAAAAAGCAGAAAGTCTATGTTCTCAGCACCTGTTGTGACACCAGACTTTTAGGTTAAGAAAGAGCAGAAGACGGTGGGTGTCAATTAATTTTTTTTAAAACTAGGGCAAAGTGAATGCCCAGAGGGTCACTACCAACTAAAAAAACACACAGTATAAAAGAAATTTCTCCTCCTTCAACTGCAGATTAATTAGACCACACAAATCATCCTCTAAATTTACCAGATAAAAGTTATTCATTTCATAAGAAAATACCTTTAAAAATTCTGCTTGGATGCTTGGGGGCAGTCACACCAGGCAAATAAAATTGGCTTTATAAACATCATAGTTTCTAACTGGTTAATTTCCTATAAGAATTAATGAACACAATAATGGTTACTTAAGTTCTTCTTGGACTAGATGCTGCAGAGGGTGGCCTGATCAAGAGAAACTGAACAGGAAATCCTCTTACCTGATATGTGTGCAAAATCTCCAGGAACGCTTTGTAGATGTCTGGCTGGCCCTGGAATCTGTTCTTGATCTTATTAACATAGTTGATGGCATGATTAAACTCCACAGGCTGATTGTTCTGCAAGGATGGGGCGGTTCCCAACGAGATTGTCACTGGTGTGTGAGGCTGGACCGGTGGAGAACGTGGGGATGCATATGGTGGGAGTGGGGGAGTCTGCTGACTGGCTGGAGTATGTGCTTGTAGTTGGGAAGGCTAAAAAGAAAAAAGTCTTTATTCTCCTCTGGCGCACAGATGATTTGACATAGGGAAAGAAAAGTTCAAACTAAAAAGAAACAAGATGTCTGATCAACTCATATACTTTATTACTTAGGCTAGGCCACTTCAGCCCAGCTCAAATTCCACTGGGCAAGGGCAGGAGCTGCAGAAGCTTCCCTCATTCTAATGTAAATATTTCAGTTTCAAATTTCCTAAATAAAACCTTAAAACTGCAGCCATTTCCAGTAACAGGGAATAACTTCATACATAATTTTTAAGCTCACTAGCTCAGCAGGTACAGATAGAAACTCATTCTACAGAAATCAATTATTGCAGTAACTCCATATGAAAAAGTCTCCTAGGTCAGCTCTGCCCAACAGAACTCTAAGATGATGGAAATGTTCTTTATTTGCACTGTCCTGTTCAAGAGCCACTAACCACACGTGGCTACTGAAACTTGACATGTAGCTAGTGCAAATGAAAGACTGAATTTAACTAATTTCGATAGTCATAGGTGGTACTGTATCAGACAGTGCAATTCTAGACAAAAACAAAATAAAAAACACCTTGGCCAGGTGGGATGGCTCTCGCCTATAATCCCAGCACTTTGGAAGGCCGAGGTGAGAGGATTGCCTGAGCCCACATCTCTACAATAAATCAAGAAAATTTAGCCAGGCGTGATGGCGCATGCCTATAGTTCCAGCTACTTAGAAGGTTGAGGCAGAAAGACTGCCTGAGTCCAGCAGGTTGAGGCTGTGGTGGCCATAAGCATGCCACTGCACTCCAGCCCAGGCAACAGAATGAGACTCTGACTCAAAAATAAAAGCCCAAAACACCCATAATTACCACCACCATCATCAACAGATCGTCTGCTTTGCTTGATAGGACCTAATCTGGTAAATTAAACACGTTTTATATAATGATAGCCATATGAACAGTAGCATAATTTACCCATGGTACGATGACCATTCCTGCCTGTGCTGTCAAAGTACTGCTACTAAAAGTTAGCACCTGTGGGAATGTTCATGGGTGTATAAGCAGAAATGGAAAACAAGAGTGTCTTTGAAGGTTGCTGATGTATTGATTTAAATATGTGTCTATATATGTAATGTGTAAACGCGAAGCATGTCTACTGACTACTGCACCTTCTCTGATGAAACCTTTGTAATTTGAATCTCTAAGTCTTACATAAAGGTGAAATGTCAAAGAAGGATGCTTTCTAGGGATGCATTCACATGATACAATATTTTACAAATGCTCACCTTGCTGACTTTGGCAGGTGGGGGCTGAGGAGCTGGCTGGGCAGGAGCTGGGGTTGACTGGGCTGAAGGCTGGGAAGGATGTTGGGGTGGTGGCTGAGGCTGAGGCTGGATGCCATGGGTAGGAATCTGATGAACCTGGCCAGGAGTTGTCACATTCACCATGTCATTGGTTTGCACCTCAATTTTGTAGCCAGGGGGCAAGAAGGTGTTGAATCCCATTATCAGGTCGGGGTGACCTTTGAACAGCTGGGACACACGACTAATCACTCCTGGAGTATCGATGCTGATAAAAACAAAGAGACAAGTGATGGCCGAAAAGCTTGACAAATGACCTAGTTAGAAAAAAGTTGACTGTAGACTAGGTTTTCTCTAAATAGGAAAATAGATAAAAATCAACCTGCACATTAAAAAAGATTAACAATACAGGCTCGGTGCCTCAGCCTGTAATCTTGAACTTTGGGAGGCCGAGGTGAGTGAATTGTCTGAGCCCGCGGGTTCGAGACCTGCCTGGGCAACTTGGCAAGAACTCATCTCTACAATAAATCAAAAAATTAGCCGGGTGTGGTAGCACACGCCTGTAGTTCCAGCTACTTAGAAGGCTGAGATGGAAGGATCACTGGAGCCCAGCAGGTCAAGGCTGCGGTGGCCGGGAGAGTGCCACTGCACTCCAGTCTGGGCGACAGAGTGAGACTCCAACTCAAAAAAAAAAAATTAACAATATACAAAGAACTCTGAAATTCCAAAGCTTTAGATCCAAAGACACTTGGTCACAATTTTAAACAGAATATGCATTCATGACAATAATCCTATCAAGCAGACACTCATACAATAAACAGAAAGCTGCAAATCTCAAACAAGATCCAATCTTTCATATACTAGTATACATTATTTACTGGGCATGTGTGTACATTGTTCAAGATAAGTTACTTTCTTACAACAGTGAACCATGCCAGAATATCATGTTATCTTAAATCAATTCAAAAATCAAGTAGCCTAAATCATTACCAGCACTACTTCCCTACGAGAGGAGATGCACTAAGAGAAATTTTAGTTAAGAAAAATTTACCAAGAGGGAGAAAACAAAAGTCTAGTAGCTGTAATTTCCATCAAAAAGGCAATGCATAAAAGTTGAATCCCCAATATTCAACCCCCCAAAAGAAGCATCCTTTAACTTCTAGCATGTAAGAATAACCTATATCCTCCTCTGTCCAAAATCTGCATGCCAAGCACTAAGTTCGAGAACAACCACACGTCTTTTACCTCTGAGATTTAAATTCCTTCATGATGTCAAGGAAATCATTGTAGACCTGAGGCTGACTACCAAATTGCAGCTTCACCTGGTCAAGATAGGACAGCGCATCCTCCACCTGAGGCAGAGAGAAATCTCAAAATTATAAACAGAAAATCAGCCAAGAATTACAAATAACAAAAGACTTATGCCTAAATATACTTAACACAGTAAATGAAATAGAAATATGTCGAGAAAGTATTAAAAGTTAGTATGGATGCCAATAACAAAACTCAAGCTTAAAATAAAAATCCACTGATAAAATCTGTATCCTTGCCTTGGATAACTTGGAAAAAAATGAACAGTGAAGAATAATCACATTAATATATCACTCATAGCCAGGCTCGGTGGCTCAGCCTGTAATCCCGCACTTTGGGAGGCTGAAGTGAGTGGAATGCCTGAGACCGTGGGTTTGAGACCCACCAGGGCAACTTGGTGAGACCTCATCTCTACAATAAAATCAAAATAAATTAGCCAGGTGTGGTAGTGCACTCCTGTTGTTCCAGCTACTTGGAAGGCTAAGGCGGAAGGATCGCTGGAGCCCAGCAAGTCGAGGCTGTGGTGGCCAGAAGCATGCCACTGCACTCCAGTCTGGGTAACAGAATGAGACTCCAACTCAAAAAAATAAAAATAAATAAAAAATATATCACTCATTTATTCATTTCACAAGTATCTATTAAGCAACAACATGCCAGGTCCAATGCAGGTAAAAAGGATTCAACAACAAATAATTCACAGCTCCTACTCTATAGACGTTTGTTCACACCTAGGTGGAAATTACAGCACAGTAGAGTCAGTAGGTAATCACTGAATGCCCAGAGAGGACATGAAAAGGGCACCTCTTTCCTCACCTTCCCTAGAAGGTGACGTCTACACTGAAACCTAAGAATGAGTCCAAATTAGCAGAAGACAGACCAGTGAAGAAAATCAGAGGAAGCTGCATGGGCAAAAGCCTAGACAGGACACCATATGGTGCATCTGGAAATCTGAAAACAGTTTAGTTTGGCTGGAAGATTTGTGGTGGGGAAGAATTGGAAGGAAGAGTAGTAAAAGAAGAGAAGAGAAAAAGCAGGATCTAGATTCTGAAAGAACTTGTAAATCTTGTTAAAAAGCAATTTAGATTTTGATAACCTGCATTTTCATATACTCAGTTTTGCTACTGTGTTGGAAGGAAATTGGCACAAGGGCAAGATAGATTGAAAGGAGGTAGGATGACCAATTATGCTTCAGGGATAACTGAATAACTCATGTGAGAACAGTGACTTGAACTGCAGTACTGGCTAGAGAACAAGAGAAAACTATAGATTCAAACACTTTTTAGGAGGTAGAAGTAACAGGACTCAGCCACTGGTTGAATATGGGAGATACACCACAAAGAGGAACAGGGTTGAAGAGCAAAGAAGTTATGAGTCTGGGCCAGGTGCGGTGACTCATGCCTATAATCTCAGCACTTTGGGAGGCTGAGGGAAGAGGACTGCCTGAACCCAGGGGTTCAAGACCAGCTTGGGCAACTTCGTGAGACCTTGTCTCCACAATAAACCAAAAAATTAGCTGGGTATGGTGGGCACACCTGTAGTTCCAGCTACTTGGAAGAATGAGGCTGAAGGATCACCTGAGTTCAGCAGGTTGGGGCTGTGGTGGCCATGACTGTGCCACTGTACTCCAGTCTGGGCAACAGAGTGAGACTCTGACTCAAAAAAAAAAGTTATGAGTCTAACTTAAGACGATCTATATTTTATTTATTCAGGAGATAGCCGACTAAAATATCCACTAGGTGTTTCCTGTTTTGTCTGGAGTAATTTTTTTTTTTTTGGTGGTATAACTGAAGCCTAAATATTTAAAAGTATACAAAATGCCAGGTTTAGAAAAGTTTCACAAATAAACATCTGATTTAATATAAGTCAGACACTTTAGATACATTGTGAAATGGAACATTCAGCCGGGCTCGGTAGCTCAGCCTGTTCCCACGCCTTTGGGAGGCTGAGGTGAGTGGATTGCCTGAGCCCGGGGGTTCGAGACCCGCCTGGGCAGGCGAGACCTCATCTCTACAATAAATCAAAAATATTAGCCAGGCGTGGTAACGCGCACCTGTAATTCTGGCTACTTGGAAGGCTGAGGTGGAAGGATCGCCAGAGCCCAGCAGGTCAAGGCTGCGATGGCCGGGAGCGGCCACTGCACTCCAGTCTGGGCAAGAGAGTGAGATTCCAACTAAAAAATAAATAAATAAAAGAAATGGAACATTCGTAATCCATTAAATGATGGTATGGTCTGAATGTGCCTACCAATATTCATATGCTGAGGCTGGGCATAGTGGCCCACAGCTGTAATCCCAATACTCTAGGAGGCCAAGGCAGGCGGACTGATGGAGCTCAGGAGTTTGAAACCAGCCTGGGTAACACAGCAAAACCTAGTCTCTACAAATATATATATAAATAAATTAGCCAACAGGCACCTGTAGTCCTGCTACTCAGGATGCCTGAGAATTGTCTGCGTTCAGGAGGTCGAGGCTGTTGTGAGCCATGATCATGCCATTGCACTCCACCGTGGGTGAGAGTGAGACTCTGACTCAAAAACAAACACACAAAAAAACAATTCATATGTTGAAACTCAACTGCCAACATGATAGTATTATAAAACTAGACCTTCAGGAGGTGACTGTGAAGCCCTCATGGATGGCATCAGCAACCTTACACTAGTACTGGTCCGTTTTGCCCTTCTGCCTTCCGGAGTGAGGACACAGGGTTCAAGGTACCATCTTGGAGAGAGTTCCGGTTCTCACCAGACACCAAACTGCTGGCGCCTTCATCTTAGATTTCCCAGTCTCCAGAACTTCTCCAGAAGTGTGAGAAATAAATCTCTATTACTTACAAATAAATTACCCAGTCTCAGGTATTTTGCTATAGCAGCATAATAAACTGAGACAAATGGTATTTCAAGAGTTTCAAATCTTGCAGCCAAACTATACTGTTTTCAGATTTCCAAATGTACCATATGGTGTCTTGTCTAAGATTTTGCCCATGCAGCTTCCGCTGATTTTCTTTTCTTTTCTTTTTTTTTTTTTGAGTTGGAGTCTCACTCCGTCACCCAGACTGGAGTGCAGTGGTCACTCCTGGCCACTGCAGCCTCGACCTGCTGGGCTCCGGCGATCCTTCCGCCTCAGCCTTCCAAGTAGCTGGAACTACAGGTGCGCGCTACCACGTCCAGCTAATTTTTTGATTTATTGTAGAGATGAGGTCTCGCCGAGTTGCCCGGGTGGGTCTTGAACCCATAGGCTCAGGCAGTCCACTCACCTTGGCCTCCCAACGTTCTGGGATTACAGGCTGAGCCACCGAGCCCGGCCTCCGCTGATTTTCTTCACTGGTCTTTACTTCTGCTAACTTGTATTCATTCTTAGGTCTCAGTGTAGACATCACCTTCTAGGAAAAGTGGGGAAGAGGTGCTCTTCCCACATCTTTCCTTTATGGCCATTGTTAACATCTTTTTTATGGCCATGGTTAATCAGAGTATTTCAGTGTTGCCAGAGCAAAGATTGTATACGTGCTGAATCCCACTTATTTGATATCAGTTTTTCTATACTTTACAATAACATGACAATTTCTGCTGAAAATCAATGGACTATTTAATTCATAGTATGAACTTTCCGTGTTTAAATGTTTCATTAATGACCAAGTTGACTGAACACAAAACTCATTAATTATGCAAAGGAACAAAGACTTTGGAAAATATTAAAGTCTTCACCGCAAGACATTAAGAGTTCAAAAATAAACAAACATGATATGGTATAACTACTACAGAGAGAGAAAAAGTACAGAAACTCAAAAGAAGGGAGGGAGATATGTATATGCTTAGAAAAGAAAGGTACTGAAGGCCATAGTGAGCCACTGTTTAAAAATGAGTTATAAAATAACACTATGCTTCTAAAAGCCTGATGACACCCACATTATCAATGAGACAACTGCATGAAAGAATAGTGAAGATATTTTCTCATTAACTAAAGTATATTCAACTCTTGATGAAAGCATGTATACAGTCCTAGGAACTACAACTTAAGAAAATAGTAACTTGGATGCAGTTATTTAGAAACTCAACATTTCAAGAAGCACGTGGGAGACCCTTACACTCTGCTAAAAAATTTTCTCAGCTGGCTGGGCTCGGTGGCTCAGCCTGTAATCCCGCACCTTGGGAGGCTGAGTTGAGTGGATTGCCTGAGTCTGCGGGTTTGAGACCCGCCTGGGCAACTTGGCGAGACCTCATCTCTACAATAAATCAAAAAATTAGCCAAGCATGGTAGTGCGTGCCTGTAGTTCCAGCTACTTGGAAGGTTGAGGCGGAAGGATCGCTGGAGCCCAGCAGGTAGAGGCTGCAGTGGCTGGGAATGGCCACTGCACTCCAGAGACTCCAA
>NW_007251109.1:15001-30235 GCF_000164805.1 Carlito syrichta | reverse complement strand
CCACCGCAGCCTCGACCTGCTGGGCTCCGGTGATCTTTCCGCCTCAGCCTTCCAAGTAGCCAGAATTACAGGCATGTGCTACCACGCTCAGCTGATTTTTTGATTTATTGCAGAGATGAGGTCTCGCTGCCCAGGCAGGTCTCAAACCCGTGGGCTCAGGCAATCCACTCACCTCAGCCTTCCAAAGGCGCGGGATTACAGGCTGAGCCACCGAGCCTGGCTTAACAGAGATTTCTTATTAAGGTCCTGAACCTTCTGAAGGCTGCAACTTTGTTGGAAAGACAAACACAATCAACTGTAAAGAGAACTTGCTAAATATGTGGCAAATATCAGTGCCGTTGGCATTCAACAATCAGCTAAGTCACATCCTTCAGTTTCTCAAAGCATTCTTGTCATCACTGATCTTCCAAAGACAAAAGAAAAAGTATAGACAATGTTGCTGCTCGAAATAATGTAAGCATTCTCACTGAACATGTCCCTGTTACAGAATATACATGATTTATTAAAGTTGACTTAAATGCTTGTAAAGCATTTTAAGATTGATCCAAAAGTGGCAGGCCACATGAGAATACAAGTTAAATTACATGGAAGCACAGGAAGTATTTTACCTCTCCTTGTTAGAAAAGAAATTCAACAAGTTATTTTATTTAAGAATACAGTCAAGAGCTTGTAACTAAAAGAACAGAGCAAAAAATCCTAGCTCTACCCATAACTCATTCTATAACCCTGAGTTCAAAGCCCTTCCTTATTTCCTTGCCGGTTTCTGTAAAACAAACAAAGCACAATCCATATGCTTATACCAAGGGCTCTTGTGAGGAAGGTGAGCAAAATAGGTGTTCTGCTTTGATAGGGCTGGTTGAAAAGGGCTGTAGAAATAAATGTGTTTTTGTTAGTTTAACAGCAAGTTTATAAGCTATTTTATAACATTAAGGTATTAACTGCTGAATATACTACTAATATGGAGTTAAATCACACCTAATCAAGTTTTTCAAAAATATTTTCAGAACTTGGTGAAGTGCTAAATGTACAGCAGTAATAATACATTTTGGTATACAATCATCACTATACAAGCAAAGAGTAAAAATGTTTTCAGGAAACACCAATATTGCTTTATACAAATTTACCCAAAGGCAGAACTCAGAGCAAAATTTCAGGCCAAAGTAATTTATACTTTCTTTAAACATATTAGTCAACATTATTTAACCCAATATAGAAGGCAACTTTTACAAAATTCCTCTAAATAACTTAACTTTGATATGCTTTATATTTATGTAGCTCTTACTGTCCTTAGGCCAATATTAAACAAGTTCCTAAGAACCCAAACCAATG
The DNA here is from genome assembly GCF_000164805.1 of Carlito syrichta. Classification (NCBI taxonomy): domain Eukaryota; kingdom Metazoa; phylum Chordata; class Mammalia; order Primates; family Tarsiidae; genus Carlito; species Carlito syrichta. Next base: position 28,906 of record NW_007251109.1, on the reverse strand, counting down.
AGAGCAGGGGACAGGGAGAACCAAAGTATGTATCAGGGGAAACAGAAGGTAGAAATATTTGCTACATAAGGCCAGGCTTGGTAATTCTAGTTCTTTGGGAGGCTGAGGTGAGAAGACTGCTTGAGCCCAGGAGTTTGAGACCAGTCCAGGCAACATAGTGAGACTTCATCTCTACAAAAAGCTTAAAAATTAGCCGGGTGTGGTGGTGTGCACTTGTAGTCCCAGCTACACAGGTAGCTGAGGCACAGGATTGCCTGAGCCCAGGATGTCAAGGCTGCAGTGATCTGTGATCATGCCACTGCACTCCAGCCTGGGCAACAGGACCCGACTCAATAAATAAATAAGTAAATATTTGCTACATATGGATGTGTCCTTCAAGGGTCTATTGCTCATTCCTACCTGCAAGCAGCTGGATGTAATTAGGCTGATATGACCAAGTGAGTATCTAACATTTGATCTCTTTATAGTTCTTTCATCAATATTTCCTGGATTTAGTTTTACATTTTATATAAATGTAAAATTAGAAAAATTTAAACCTGGAACACTTGCTGCAACAATCACACATTTTGAAAAGGAACCTTCAAGTTAGCAGAGAGACAAGGTTAGCTGGGAACATAAGCTTCACTTCTCCACAGAATGCCTCATGAATTTCAAAGCACTGAAAACCTACCACACATATTCAGCAGAAAAGAGAAAAACATTGACATTTCACTCAATGACAGTTTTCTGGGGGGACTTCATAAAGGTTTCCTCAAAAAGAGCATGTGGTTGGGTAGGGTGGTTCATGCCTATAATCCCACTTTGGGAGGCAGAGGCGAGAGGACTGCCTGAGCCCATGGTTTGAGACCAGCATGGGCAACATGGTGAGACCTCATCTCTACAATAAATAAAAAAATTAGCTGGCATGGTAGCACATGCCTGTAGTTCCAGCTACTTGGAAGGCTGAGGCAGAAGAATCACCTGATCCCAGCAGGTCGAGGCTGTGGTGGTCATGAGCAGCGTACCACTGCACTCCAGCCTGGGTGACAAAGTGAGACTCTGACTCAGAAAAAAAAAAGAGCCTGTGTTTTACTAAGGATGGACTTAATGATGCCAGACAATTAACTATTCATCAACAGAAATATAAAGATTAAACCATAAGATACATTATTGTACCAATTTACTGAACTAGCCAGTAGCCAATCAGGTATATGTACAATAAAACCTTACATGATGCTAGAAATTAAGAGTTCAAAAGGAAGCATCCAAAAAATGGACTTTAAGATTCGTTTTGTATAAAAATAACCTCCTGGCTGGGCGTGGTGGCTCACGCCTATAATCCCAGCACTTTGGGAGGCCAAGGTGAGAGGACTGCCTGAGCCCACAGGTTCAAGACCAGACTGGGCAACTTGGCAAGACTTCGTCTCTATAATAAATTAAAAAATTAGTCAGGCGTGGTGGTGCGTGCCTGTAGTTTCAGCTACTTGGAAGCCTGAGGCAGAAGGATCGCCTGAGCCCAGCAGGTAGAGGCTGCGGTGGCTGTGAGCGTGCCATTGCACTCTAGCCTGGGCAACAAAGTGAGACTCCAACTCAAAAAAATAGTAATAAAAATTAAAAATAGGCCGGGCTCAGTGGCTCAGCCTGTAATCCCAGCACTTTGGGAGGCTAAGGTGAGTGAACTGCCTGAGTCCATGGGTTCGAGGTCAGCCCAGGCAACTTGGCGAGACCTCATCTCTAGAATCAATCAATCAAGAAATTAGCCAGGCGTGGTAGCACGCACCTGTAGTTCTGGTTACTTGGAAAGCTGAGGTGGAAGAATTGTGGAGCCCAGCAGGTAAGTGCTGGGGTAGCCGTGAGTGTGCCACTGCCCTCCAGCCTGGGCGACAGAGTGAGACTCTGATTCAAAAATAAATAAATAAATCCCTAGATCCTGGTAACATCTGAGTACCAGGCACTCATACATCATATACACTTCCTGAGTATATTCTCTGGATCACAAAACAAAAAAAAGAAAAATCTCATGTTTCAACCCCTAGTCTCATGTTAAAGTTTTAACACTACCACTAGTAGACTGGGGCCAACATTTCCCACCAAAGATAAACTTTTTGACCCAAGAAAACAAGCTGAGTACCACCTTCAGCCTCTGAAACTGCTGCTGTCCCTGCACTGGTGCCACCGGTGGGGCTGGATGAGCATGACTCTGGACCACCTGGCCTCCATGGGGCTGCACAGCTGTTGGGTGGTGATGGCTGCTATGAACTGCTGCTATGGTGGGCCCATGACTGCTAGAGCTCTGGGGCACGGCTGAAACCTGGGGTGGACAAAATACAGATAAGAATCATCAAGGCTTGTACATTCTTCTCCAAATGTGTCTTGAGAAATAACACAAATGCACAGAGTATGCATGTATATCACTGTATGCACAAAGATAATTAATTAGAAACCCAAATTTTCCATAAAAGGGAACTGGTGAAATAAATTATAGCCCACTCATGTGATAACAGTATTCTTTGTAGCTATTAAAAATTATATAAGCCGGGCTCGGTGGCTCAGCCTATAATCCCACACCTTTGGGAGGCTGAGGTAAGTGGATTGCCTGAGCCCGCAGGTTCGAGACCCGCCTGGGCAACTTGGCGAGACCTCATCTCTACAATAAATAAAAAAAAAATTAGCCAGGCGTGGTAGCGCACGCTTGTAGTTTCAGCTACTTGGAAGGCTGAGGCGAAGGATCGCCGGAGCCCAGCAGGTCGAGGCTGCAGCGGCCACTGCACTCCAGTCTGGGTAACAGAGTGAGACTTCAACTCAAAAAAAAAAAAAAAAAAAATTATATAGCTTAGTGCTTCTCAAACTATCTGTAGCGAAGGACCAGTTTTTCTTTTTCTTAAATTCCAGTTCATTATGGGCTACTGCTTTTATAAAATACAACGAAAGTAAATTACTAGAAAAGTGAAATAAAAAAGCATAAGCCCATAATTTTCATTATTGGATTTTTACAGGCATAAAATTACAATGTCCAATTGCTAGAAAAGTTTCTAAACACTCAAAATTTCTGTACATATCTCATTAAACTAGTAATAATGGACACAAATCAGTCATTCCTAAAGCCACACTTTGAATGGCACTGATACAGGTACATATATTTTAACATGAAAAAATTTCCAAAGTTTTTTAATTTTTCTTTTTCAGAACTGTTAATAACTATAGGAAACAACTAATGACGATATACCTGACTACCCCACCCCCCAAATAAGGAGACTAAATAACATGAAACTTGCTTTCTCCAAGAAATGTAAATTGTGTACCATAGCACAAGAGAGAATAAAGCTTTTTTCAAATCCTTACAGGTTTTTAAAAATTACCCGGAGGGGGATAAAGTGGTGGGGAGGAGGGAAAAGTAAAGCAGCTATATATAAATCCACAGAAACAATACAAGACATATTGAAAAAAAGAAACTAGACAATTCTAAAAACTCAACTGTTACTCTCATAAGATGAGCTGCTATAATACACCAGATGAGTATACTCCATATAGAAGAATGAGCTTCTATAATCCAACAGGTACGTTTTTACAGGTTTTACAAGTTTACAGGTTTCAGCAAGAATTAATTAGAGTTTATAAATATTTGAGATGGTTAGTTTTTTTTTTTGAGTTGGAGTCTCACTCTGTCGCCCAGACTGGAGTGCAGTGGCCACTCCCGGCCACCGCAGCCTCGACCTGCTGGGCTCCGGTGATCCTTCCGCCTCAGCCTTCCAAGTAGCCAGAATTACAGGCATGTGCTACCATGCCCAGCTGATTTTTTGATTTATTGCAGAGATGAGGTCTCGCTGCCCCGGCGGGTCTCGAACCCTGGGCTCAGGCAATCCACTCACCTCAGCCTCCCAAAGGCGTGGGATTACAGGCTGAGCCACCGAGCCCAGCTAGATGGTTAGTTTTATACAAAGACATTAGTTTCCAGTAGGAAGAGATGTAACTATTCCAAGTGTGAGAAACAGCCAATAACCTGCTCATATAAAACAAGCAACTTTCTTTGTCAAGTTCTAACTTAGGAGCCAGTCTGTCAGCAGGTGTTTGACTGCTGCCCCAGTCCCTACACAGGCATTCCACTGCTTCCAGTGGCCTCCTAAGGAAGAGTGACGCCTAAGGAATTGCCTTTTCCTAATTCTACTGGGGGTGTCTCTTCTTATTATTCTTATAAATTCCTCGAAATGGAACTGTCAGGTAAAAAGTAACTACAGAATCCCACAACTGCCAAGTTGTTAAACTGCTCTCAAGAAAGATTATACCAGTTTATAGTCTAGTATCAGCCATACCTTTCAAAGGTCACTAACAAGTGAAGAGGGAGAAGTTCTCTTCAGACCAGTTAACTCAAATATAGTTCATACTGATCTGAAATGGGATGTTATATATGCAACCTTTAAAAATAGTACAGTGATTTTTAAATATCACTTGAATCTATCCAAATATATGTTCAAGTGGAAAGGTGTCCACTACATATTAAGTGAATAGAGCAAATAGCAGAGCAGTAGGTACTATATGATCCAAATTGTATTAAAATAAAAGTACAGCTTAGGCAACAGTGTGAGATCCTGTCTCTACAAAAAAATAATTAGCTAGGCGTGGTGGCAAGCAGCTACTTGAAAGGCTGAAGTGGGAAGGATCGCCTGAGCCCAGGAGGTCAAAGCTGTGATCGTGATCATGTCACTGCACTCAAGCCTGGGCGACATAATGATATCCCAACTCAAAAAAAAAAAAAAAAAAAAAAAGAAAGAAAGAAAGAAAAGCAGATTACAGATCTACTTATGTATGTATATAAAATTTTGATATCCAAGAAATGACCCAGTGGGAAGGATCAGAGGAAAAAAGTCATCTTACATCCTTTTTTAAAAGGAAAACAAGGCCGGGCATGGTGGCTCACACCTATAATCCCAGCACTTTGCGAGGAGGCTGAGGTGAGAGGACTGCCTGAGCCCATAGGTTTGAGACCAGCCTTGGCAACTTGGTGAGACCTCATCTGTACAATAAATCGAAAAATTAGCCGGGCATGGTGGTGCGTGCCTCAAGTTTCAGATACTTGGAAGACTGATGCAGAAGGATCACCTGAGCCCAGCAGGTTGAGGCTGCTGTGGCTGTGGGCATGCCACTACACTCCAGCCTAGGTGACAGAGTGAGACTGACTCAGAGGAAAAAAAAAAAGAGAATAGAGAAGAGAAGAGAAAAACAAAAACATGGTGATATACTACTTCCATAATTCAAAAAAAGGCAAAAACCAATTCAATTTCTACAAAACAGAATGAGAGGCAAGAGATGGATGATAAGTGTTGGTCAGGCTGTGGAACAACAGAAACGTACAATACTTGTGGGAATTTAAATTGGTGCACCTTTTAACACTAAGGTGGCATTACCTGCTAAAGATGCACATACTCTATGACCCAGCAAACCCTCTCCTAGATACTCAGGAAACACAAACTAACAATTATGTTAGAGATAAAAGAAAAAAAAAAAGAAGTCAAGGGAATGATAATCACAAAGTTCAGATTAGTGGCTATTTCTGGAGGGAAGGTAAAGTAAGGATCAGGGAGGGACACAGTGAACTTCAAAGTCATGACATTTTTTTTTAAACCTGTAATGGTAGGTACATAACGGTATTTTTTTGGTTATTTTTTTTATACCAATATTTAACTCAGTGCTTAACAAAGGTTTTCTAAGTAAAAGCGAATCACCACCCCTCCTCCCTCCCTCCTAGTCCCTTGGTTGGCTCTAGCTGACCTGGTAGCTGGGTGTTACGGAGTACTGAATGCCTGTGGCTGACTGCATGGTCTCAGACACCGCTTCATACACAGGAGGGGCAGGGGCAAGCACCCTGTGCTGGTGAGGAAAAGCCTCTGTGCTGCCAGGGATCCGACGCTGCTGGGCCGCGTACACCGGTGACTCCTGGTCATCCAGACGTCGCTTCATTCTGCGCTCATGCTCAGGGATGCACTACAAAACCTGCAGACACCAAAAGCAAGAACATGTATATCAACTCTCACTGTAGCATAAAGTGTACAACTTAGGACCAATTACTCAAGTTTAGTATAAGCTAGATGCCCAGAACTGAAGATGTGTTTCACCTTAGAAAAGATCACCGGGTAGCTACAGTGCGTGTGCATGTGTGTGTATGTGCACATGCACACACCCCCACACCTCTGCAGTTATAACTGAAAAAGACAAAAATTTAAATGAAATAGTTTTAATTAATTTGCTACAGCTAAGTTAAAAACACAAACTTTTCCCCTTTACTCTCTAGTTCCCTCCTCAAATGCTGCCATTGCTAATATTAATTACATATCTACAAGCTGCAAAAATATTCAAGTGCTTCTTCTTAACTCCTCTCAAAACCTAGTACTAGAATTGTCTAATTTTTAAAATTGTGTCAACAATTAAAATGATGTCGTGGAAAGCACACAGGGTCAGGTAGGAATAAGAAGACAAAAGTTCTAGACTTGCGAATTTAAGAGTTATATTGGCTAGGCATGGTGGTTCAAGCCTATAATCCCAGCACTTTGGGAGGCAGCGGCAAGAGGACTGCCTGAGCTCAGGATTCGAGACCAGCCTGGGCAACTCAGTGAGACCTCATCTCTATAATAAATAAAAAAATAAGCTGGGCATGGTAGCGTGTGCCTATAGTTCCAGTTACTTGGAAGGCGGAGGTGGAAGGATCGCCTGAGCCCATCTCGAGACTGCAGTGGTCGTGAGCATGCCACTGCACTCCAGCCTGGGTGACAGAGTAAGACTCCGACTCAAAAAAAAAAAAAAAAGCTATGTACATTTCAACAAGTTCCTTATTCTCTATGAATCTCTGTTTCTCCAACTATAAAGAAAGTTGGAAGAGATCACTTCTATGTTTTCTTCCAACTCTTTCTAACATTCTTTAAAACAAGAGGAGATTCTCTTAGCTTAATATCTGCGGGGTTACTCTCCTTCCTTAGGACACAGAGTCCAGGAATCCACTTGGGTCTCTTCAGGCCTTCTCCAACATCAGTATCACTAACACAAGTGGACACTGTTGGTGAGAAAGAACACCCCAGTCATCCAAAGACAAAATGGGTTCAAGCCTCACCACTTTTCCAGTTACAAAAAAATCTCTTAAATAAGTCTGGGCAGTGGGCTCATGCCTGTAACCCCAGCACTTTGGCAGACTGAGGTGAAAGGACTGCTTGAGCCCAGGAGTTGGAGACCAGTCTGGACAACATAGTGAGACCTTGTCTCTACAAAAAAATTTTTAAAAATTCACCAGGTATCTTAGCACACACCTAGTCCCAGCTACATGGGAGGCTGAGACAAAGGATTGCCTGAGCCCAGGAGTTGAGGGCTGCAGTGAGCTGTGATCATGCCACTGCACTCCAGTCTGGGCAACAGAGTAAGACCCTGTCTTCCATTCTGGGGAACAGAATAAGACCCTGGCTCAAGAACAAAACAAAACAACAACAAAACAAAACTCCTAAATAGGATGCTACTGCAATGTTAAGATAAAAATCACAGTAACAGTGAAAGATGAGCAGGTAACCCCTCTCATCTGGAGTAAGGGTCTTTGTGTAAGAAAAAAAAAGGCCTTAGTTAATCTCTAAGTCCACCATTCATCTTATCTCCATTCCCCGGGAGCACACAAGCTCTGAAGGCTCTCAAGCTCTGAAGGTCCTCAGAGGACCCCCGTCCCCAGGGCTGCTTCACCTTTTCTCTGTCCTCAACCAGCTTGCCACTGTAAACCTTAGCTTCTCAGGTTTTTCTCACAGTTAACAAACCTAAGTGGGACCCTGACCGAGTGGCACATTTAATTGCAAGCCAGTCACTTGTGATATTTTATTTTTGCTATTAAGGGGTAAAGCTGGGACACAAAGCTAGGAAACCTGCCTCTGGAGCATGGCTCCTAACCACCTCACCATCCCACCTCTCCCAAAAGAAAGAAGGAGCAAGAATCCCTTGCCTTTCTTAGGGCACACAGGCACCATACATCTCTAGCTTTCTCCAACTTCTCACACACTCAGCTCATTCATCCTCCCTTCAACCTCAACCCAACAAAGTGGGAATGCTTTGGTTGCATTCATTCAATTAGCAAAGCCTCAGTGAGAAGATATAAAGATGGCAGATGATCTCAGCCCTTGCACTCTAAAAGCTTAAAAACTAGTTGAAAAGACTTCACGCCGGGTGTGGTGGCTCAAGCCTGTAATCCCAGCACTTTGGGAGGCCAAGGTGAGAGAACTGCCGGAGTCCAGGGGTTGAAGACCAGCCTGGGCAACTTGGTGAGACCTTGTCTCTACAATAAATCAAAAAAATTAGCTGGGCATAGTAGTGCATGCCTATATTTCCAGCTTCTTGGAAGGCTGAGGCAGAAGGATTGCCTGAGCCCAGCAGGTTGAGGCTGTGGTGGCAGTAAGCATGCCAATGCACTCCAGCCTAGGCGACAGAGTGAAACGACAACACACACACACACACACACACACACACACACACACACACACACAAAAACAAAAGGAAAACGATGACAGTGTGAGTAAGGGACCAGGGAAACACTGCTGGTGATTTTAGTTGGTAAGGCCTATTCAGTTGTCACCTTGTAGGTACCTATTAAAATGTAAAACATGCATGCCCTTTAAGCTGGCAATTCCACTTGTCCGCCTGTATCCTACACACCTGCCAAGCCTATTTACTGCAAGTTCAAAAATCTAATGTCTATCAATAGCTATATAAACTCAATACATTCATATTATAGAAAACTATGTAGCACTTAGACAAACACACACAAAATATAATAAGTATTTTTGTAGTTTATTGTATGTAAATTCTGCATCAAAAGGAAAATGCTATAAATACTGAACTCTAGACAATAAAATACATGCTCAAGTACTTAAAGCATACTAATAATGTCTGCAATTTATTTTGAAATACATCACAAAATTAAATTCATGGATGGAAGGATGGATACATGGACAGATACATGATAAAGCAAGTACAATAAAAATGGAAACAGTAAAAATCTAGATAATCTATATATGGATGTTCATTATAAAATTCTACCAACTTTGCTGCATATTTGAAATTTTTCTTAAATTGTCTTGGGAGGAAAAGCTAACAATACAAACCAGTTCATGAGTAGGACAAGAGAGTACTATAAATTTGGAAAGGAGTAGAGACATGTACATTTTAGAAGACTCTATAAAGTGTTCAGTCACATCTTGGATATTAGAGATGAATTAGTATATGGAAGTCTACAGCATAAAATTAAAATATTAAAGTAATTATAGACTTATAGGCAATAAAGTTATTTCTAATCTCTGCCAATTCTTTCATTCTCAGATAATTCCCAAGTGTCTACCCTTCTGCCAGGCCCTGTGCTGAGTGTTAGGGATTCAGCACTGAACGGGGACCTCCTATCTGATAGCAACCAAGTCTTCCATACATGATTGCCACCAGCCAAGGCACTCCTCATAATCCTGTGAAATGGGCAGTCCCAGAACTCTCCTATTTTGAAAAAAAGTGATACTCGAAGAAATTAAGTGACTTGTTCAAGGTCACATACCAAGCCTAAAGGAGCAAGAGGCTGGACTCTAACTCCTTGGAATATATGTGCAATCAGAAGAAACACTGAACAGACCATAAAATCCCACTTGCAGAGGGGTATAGTGTACTTTCAGACCACAAAGTATTTGAACGCCAAATGATGGAGCCACAAAGTCAGACACAAAGATATTTAAGTACTGATTCATTCAGCTGACATGATTTTCATCTGCCACTATGGTCTCCAACTGTTTCAGATTTGGAGCTTACAGTATTAGCAGAACTCTAGTCTATAAAGATATAAAGACAGATTATTAAAAAGAGAGAGAGAGAACACTCTGAGGGACAGAAACGAGGGGGAGGAGACTACAGTGAACAAACAATGGCAGGCCACTACAGAGTCATCTGGCCATCTGTTATAATAAAAGCAGAAAATAGGCAGGAAGCGGTGGCTTACACCTGCAATCCCAGCACTTTGGAGGCCAAGGTGAGAGGATTGTTTGAGGCCAAGAGTTTGAGACCAGCCTGGACAACATAGTGAGACCTCATTTCTACAAAAAATAAAAAAAACTAGCCTGGCATGATAGTGCATGCCTGTAATCCCAGCCACTCGGGAGGGTGAGTGGGAGGATCACTTGAGCCCAGAGTTCAAGGTTACAGGGAGCCATGATCACATCACTGCACTGTAGTCTGGTGACAGAGATTCACCTCAAAAAATTCATCTCAAAACATTTTTTTCTGTAAGTGGGAAATAATTCCAAATCATTATGCAAAGAAATCAAAATTCTCAACTAAAGCAAGCAAGACAGAGTGATTCTGACATTGCAGGGAATTTCTGGAAAAGGCTGCAACTGGAAAGCAAATGTGTCAATTTCAAATGTTGGAAGGCCAGAGGTAAAGCTAACCCCTTCAGAACAAGAAAATAAAGACCAAACTCCTGTTTCTACAACCTAAAACATCTTTAATAACAACAAAGAGTCAGCCCTCCTAGAAATCCAGACATTTCTTGATTATTAAAATCCAAGTGGAAGCCGGGCTCGGTGGCTCAGCCTGTAATTCCTCGCCTTTGGGTGGCTGAGGTGAGTGGATTGCCTGAGCCCGCGGGTTCAAGACCTGCCTGGGCAGCGAGACTTCAACTCTACAATAAATCAAAAAATCAGCCGGGCATGGTAGCGCATGCCTGTAATTCCGGCTACTTGGAAGGCTGAGGCGGAAGGATCACCAGAGCCCAGCAGGTCGAGGCTGCAGTGACCGGGAGCAGCCACTACACTCCAGTCTGGGCGACAGAGTGAAACTCTAACTCAAAAAAAAAAAAAAAAAAAAATCCAAGTGGAAAACCCAACTTTAAAGAATCTTATATTTCACTGATTAAATTATATAATAATTGGCTTAAATGAAGACAACAGAATTATCTATTTATTTATTAATTTCTTGAGTTGGAATCTCACTCTGTTGCTCAGGCTGGAGTGCCGTGGCATACTCACGGCCATTCTGGCATTGACCTGCTGGGCTCCAGCGATCTTTCCACCTCAGCCTTCCAAGTAGCCAGAATTACAGGCTACCAAGCCCGGCTAAAATTTTTTTTTTTTAATTGTAGAGACAATCGCCAATTGCCCGGGCTGTTCTTGAATCTACGGGTTCAGGTGATTCACTTGCCTTGGTCTCCCAAAGTGCTGGGATTACAGGCTGAGTCACTGAGCCCAGCCAACAGAATTATTTTAAAATAGATAAGCTCAAAGAAATAGTGTTTGTGGAACAAACACTGCCCTATTCCAGAATATTTTAAGACCAAGTATAAAATTATTTATTATTTTCAAAATGCATTTACTTTATGGCTGCCTCTGCATTGCCTCTTTTTTTTTAGATTAGAAAATATAGTTTATTTAAAAAGTAAGTTAGCCAGGCTTGGTGGCTCAGCCTATAATCCCACGCTTTGGGAGGCCGAAGTGAGTGGATTGTCCGAGCCTGTGGGCTCGAGACCCACCTGGGCAACTTGGAGAGACCTCATCTCTACAATAAATCAAAAATTAGCCAGGCATAGTAGTGCATGCCTGTAGTTCTGGCTACTTGGAAGGCTGAGGTGGAAGGATCGCCGGAGCCCAGAAGGTCGAGGCTGCGGTGGCCGGGAGCGTGTCACTGCACTCCAGTCTGGACGACAGAGTGAGACTTCAACTCAAATAATAATAATAATAATAATAATAAAAATAAAATAAAAAGTAAGTTAGAAAGAGAGAAAGAGGAGAATCTTGAATTTGCCAATTCAAAAAATTCCTTTGTTTATATAATTTTTAAAGTATCTTCTGAAGTTAGTATCTCTTATTGGTTGTCAACATCTCATGAAATGTGCCCTGGTCAGGTTATTTTAATGTATACTCTTGAAAAAATGGAAAGTTTCTCTTCAAAAGCAAAGAAACTTCTATCAAAGTATTAAGTGGATGTAACTTCAATTCAGTGCAATAGCTCACAATACCAGTCCACTTCAAAATCTGTCCAAAAGTCCACCTCTGGACTTAAATCTAAGAAATGGAATCTAGTCTAGAATGAGAGGCACTATTTAGATTTCTCATATTTATTAGAATTTCTGCCAGCAAAATTAACAATTCATTCTTCTCAAAAGGTACCCTAAGATCTACTATCCAAGCCTCCCCTGAGCTCAGTTTGTATACTCCTCTAATGAGGTGGTCCTCAACAAGGGGAGATTCTTCCCTCTCCCCCGCTGACACGCTTAGCAATGATGGGAGACAGTGCTACTGGAATCTCCTGGGTAGAAGCCAAGGATGGTATCCTATTCACAGTGTCCCCTCACATCAAACTGTTTGATCCAAATTGTCCAAAATGCCAGTTAAGAATCCTTAATATTATAATAACTTCAACTGGCATATATTTTATGTGAGCTCTGGTGGAATTTTGTCACACGGGTGTGACAATTTTTACCAAGTAGTCCAGGATAGTCATCTTGGTTATGCAAAGATATCAATGCTTCCTTTATGGCATATGATTCACCTTCAACCCTCAGTAAAACAACCCCACATTATTATTATTTACTATTTGGGTGAAAACTGATATGAAATTTTAATGAGAATTTAAACAGCAAATCTAAAATATTTATTCTGTATATTCCTGGTTTGGAAGACGTGGATATTCAAAATGTGCAGCTTCCTTTTAATACAACTAATTACTCATCAACTGCCATGCATGAACCTGGAACACAGTCATTTTGTTTAAAAAAAAGCTAAGACTCACTCTATTGCATACACTGGAATACAGTGCACAATCATGACTCACTGCAGCCTCAAATAACTGGGCTCAAGCAATCCCCCCACCCAAGCCTCCCAAGTAGCTAGAACTACAGGCTTGCCACCTTCCAATTTGAAAATTTTAAAGAGACAAGGTCTCCCTATGTTACCTAGGCTTGTCTCGAACTCCTGGGCTCATGCAATCCTCCCATCTTGGCCTCTCAAAGTGCTAACATTATAGGTGTGAGCCACCAAACTCGGCCAATTTGTAAATTTTGACTCCAGGTTTCAGATACAACTCTAGTAAGGTTCTAGCTCATTATCACTTCTGGGTCTTTTATTTTTTGCCCTTGCACCACCAAATATAATACTTTGAAAACTCATAATTTTGTTGAAGAGAGAACAATCATCTTTGCTTCTTTTTTTTTTTCTTTTTTTGAGTTGGAGTCTCACTCTGTCGCCCAGACTGGAGTGCAGTGGCCACTCCCGGCCACCGCAGCCTCGACCTGCTGGGCTCTGGCGATCCTTCCCCCTCAGCCTTCCAAGTAGCTGGGAACTACAGGCGCGTGCTACCATGCCTGGCTAATATTTTGATTTATTGTAGAGATGAGGTCTCGCCAAGTTGCCCAGGCAGGTCTTGAACTCGTGGACTCAGGCAATTCACTCACCTCGGCCTCCCAAAGCTGAGCCACCGAGCCCGGCCTTCTTTGCTTCCTAACGATAAGCAATCTCATTTTTATTATGTTTTTCCTTTTTTGAGTCGGGGTCTCACTGTCACCTGTGCTGGAGTACAGTGGCATGATCATGGCTTACCACAGCCTCAACCTCCTGGGCTCTGGCGATCCTTGTGCCTCAGCCTCCGAATAGCTAGGACTGCACCCGGTTAACTTTTTTATTTTTTTGAAGAGACAAGATCTCACTATGTTGCCCAGGCTGGTCTCAAATTTCTGCGCACAAGCAATCCTATTGCCTGTTCCTCCCAAAGTGCTGGGATTACAAGTACCAGCCACCGTGCCAGACACAATCTCATTGTTAGACTAATAAATACCAATTAGAATATTCAATCCAGCCGGGCTTGGTGGCTCAACCTGTAATCCCACGCCTTTGGGAGGCTGAGGTGAGTGGACTGCCTGAGACCGCGGGTTCGAGACCCACT
>NW_007251109.1:3291-14831 GCF_000164805.1 Carlito syrichta | reverse complement strand
CAGAGTGAGACTCCAACTCAAAAAAAAAAAAGAAAAAGAATATTCAATCCAATTTTTTTCATTTCTGTGTCTTTTCCTTCTAATCACCTTTGTACACAACACCTACCTTTGGTACCCATGCATATATAAGCCATATCAAATAAGTTTTAGTACATACACAAACATCCTAAAAGATGGAAGAAGCCAGGCATAGTGGCTTATGCCTATAATTCCAGTACCTTGGGAGGCCAAGGTGCGAAGACTGCTTGAGCCCAAATTCGAGAGCAGTCTGGGCAACTTTCATCTCTACAATAAATCAAAAAATTAGCCGGGCATGGTGGCGTGTGCCTGTAGTTCCAGTTACTTGGAAGGCTGAGGCAGAAGGATCACCTGAGTCGAGCAGATCAAGGCTGCGGTGGCCATGAGTGTGCCACTGCACTCCAGCCTGGGTGTCAGAGTGAGACTCCAACTCAAGAAGAAAAAAAAAAAAATCAAATAAATAAATAAATAAATAAAAATAAAATATGGAAGAATACCATTGTACATGCTTTTGGCAAATTAGAATGGTTTGATTGTCAAAAAATAGCACATTCTAGTGTAGTCCCAGCTACTTGGGAGGCTGAGGGAGGAGGATCACATGAGCCCAGGAATTTGAATCCAGCCTGGGCAACATAACAAGACTCTGTCTCTTTAAAAGAAAAGAAATTAGGCTGGGTACAGTAGCTCAAGCACAGGCTTCGGGAGGCTGAGGCAAGAGGACTGTCTGAGCCTGCAGGTTCGAGATCAGCCGGGGCAACATGGTGAGACCTTGTCTCTACAATAAATAAAAAAATTAGCCAGGCGTGGTAGCGAGTGCCTGTAGTTAACGGCTACTTGGAAGGCTGAGGTGGAAGGATCCCCAGAGCCCAGCAAGTCGACGCTAGGGTAGCCATGACCGTGCCACTGCACTCCAGCTAGGGCGATAGAGTGAGACTCTAACTCTAAATAAACAAACAAAGAAAACAACTGCATTCTAAATTCATCTAGGGTACAGTCATCTGAAGACTCATTTATTTCTAGCTATGTTGCCCAGGCTGAGCTCGAACTCCTGCACTCAAGAGACCCTCCTGCCTCAGTCTCCCAAGTAGCTGGGATGACAATCGTGCACCACCAGGCCCAGTTGAAGATTAATATTTTCCAAACTGGCTCATACAATTTTATCATCATCAGAACAGTCTAGAGTGTTGCTGTCACACTGCATTCATCTACTGGTTCCTCTAATAGTCCCTCTGAAATGTCATCTTTGGTTAGTTTCTTCTCTTTGCCATTATAGGGAAAAAATGAAATATTATGTATTCTTCAATATGTTCAATGAGGGCAGGTGCGGTGGCTCATGTCTATAATCCCAGCACTTTGGAGGCTGAGGTGAGCGGATTGCAAAATGAAAAGTTTAAAAAATTATAAGTAGAGGAATATAAAAGAAGAAAACCATCATGTATTCCTATTCTCAAGACCATTAAGATTTAGTTAGGGTAACAAGGTTTCTATAAATTAACTGAGAATTTTACAAAACAACAGACCAGGTGTAACAGGAAATATGCTGGCTACAACTATAAAGTATTACAATCCAAGTACAGCAGCGTGCCACATCATCCACCTACTTGGGAGGCTGAGGTGGGAGGATTGCTTGAGCCCAGGAATTTGACACTTTTTTTTTTTTTTGAGTTGGAGTCTTACTCAGTTGCCCAGACTGGAGTGCAGTGGCTGCTCCCAGTCACCGCAGCCTCAACCTGATGGGCTTTGGTGATCCTGCCCCCTCAGCCTTCCAAGTAGCTGGAACTACAGGCACGTGCTACCATGCCCAGCTAATTTTTTTTGATTTTTATTGTAGAGATGAGGTCTCGCCAAGTTGCCCAGGCGGGTCTCAAACCTGCGGGCTCAGGCTATTCACTCACCTCAGCCTCCCAAGGTGCAGGAGTACAGGCTGAGCCACCGAGCCCAGCTGATTCTTTTTTTTATTTTTTTTTTGAGTTGGAGTCTCACTCTGTCGCCCAGACTGGAATGCAGTGGACACTCCCGGCCACCGCTGCCTCGTCCTGCTGGGCTCCGGTGATCCTTCCGCCTCAGCCTTCCAAGTAGCTGGAACTACAGGCGCGCGCTACCACGTCCAGCTAATTTTTGATTTATTGTAGAGAACAGGTCTCTCCAAGTTCCCCGGGCAGGTCTTGAACCCACGGACTCAGGCAATCCACTCACCTTGGCCTCCCAAAGCGCAGGATTACAGGCTGAGCCACCAAGCCCGGCTGGGAATTTGATTCTTAAGAGGACAGACAGACATGTCACTTACATTGCTTTTGTCATATTAGCTAGTCTTCTGGCCCCAAGCAAACATGGGCACATACATATTTTACCATCTATATATCCTCTCCTATGCTTAGTATACCACCTTGTCTTGGTGGAACCCAAATTATTCATTCATGCGGGCATCCTCTAATACTTACTAAGCAAACACTATGCAGCAGGTGTTTTGAGGCTGGAGATACAGCAAACAAAACAAAAACCCCTTCCCTCAAGAAGCTTACAATTTAGTTGGAGAAACAACAAGGCATAAAGTCCGTAGAATATCAACCAATGACAAGCGCTAAGAATAAAAAGCAGGAAAAGGTTTTTGAAATTTTAGGCAGGAACAGTCAAAAAAGAGTCAGGCACGGTAGCTTATGCCTGTAATCCCAGTACTTTGAGAGGCCAAGGAGGCAAGAACAGCCTGAGAAACATAGCGAGGCCCTGTTTCTACAATAAAGAAATAATAATTAGCCAGTGTGGTGATGCACACCTGTTGTCCCATCTACTGGGGAGGCTGAAGCGGGAGAATCACTTGAGCTCAGGAGTACAAGCCTGCAGTGAGCTATGATCCTGCCACCACACTTCAGCCTGAACAAGAGCTAGACCCTGCCTCTAAAAAGAAAAACAAAAAATAAGAAGGCCAAAGAATCCCCACAAAGAAGGTAACTTTTGAGTAAAGGAAGTGAGGGAGTGAGGGAGCTAGTAATGTGGAAATCAGTGAAGGAAGCATTCTAGGCAGAGGGAATAACACATGTGAAGACCCAAAGTACACAAGTAGTTGATATCTTCTAAGAATAGCAAGAAGGCTGTGGAATCGAGGCAAAGAGAGACTAGTCTGGAATGTAGTCACAGAGGTCATGGGGCCAGGGTGGTAGGCAATGGGTACATCAGGTTTGTTCTTATGGGTCATAATAAGAACTCAGACTTAGTACTCAGACTGAAGCCACTGGACAGTTGTAAGCAGAGAAGTGGCATGGGATGCTAGTTTTTTGTTTGTTTGTTTTGAGTTTTGAGTTTCACTCTGTTGCGCAGGCTGGAGTGCAGTGGAGTGTTACACTCAGGGCCACCCCAGCATCAACCTGCTGGGCTCTGGTGATCCTTTCGACTCAATCGTTCAAATAGCTGGAACTAAGGCAGATGCTACCACACCCAGCTGAGGGATGCTAGGTTTTAAGAGAATCACCTAGGTGGCCATGTGGAGACCAGACAAAAGAGGGACGGGGCGGCAGGAACAAAGCAGACACCAGAAGTCAAACTAGAGATGCCGCAGGCACTAAAAGGAGCAGGGGTGGGTGGGTTAGTAAATAGTCAAGTTCTGGATCATTTTTTGAATATACAACAAATAAGATTTGCTGATGGACCACATACAAAAAAAGAGGAGTCAAGGTGCCTCTTAGCTATCCAAGGAGACACGAAGTAGGCCTCAGGACATATCAACCTGTAGCACAGGGAGACAGCCCAGTCCCAGACAGGAATTTGAGAATGATCAGCATTGCCTAGACATACTGTATCACATCCCTCTCCCAGCCAGGGCTGGGGTAGCTCCCCATAATCAAGCAGTCACATTTCTTCATCAAGTGGGACAGCCTAGATCAGGTTGTATCATAAACTAGTTATGAAACCAAACTTACCAAAATAAACAAAAACTTTTGCATATCAGAATTGTACCCAAGGAACCATAAATCTGTATATTCACCAGAGCCCACACATCAGCAAGCCTAGAGGACCCCAGCAGGGTCCTCAGCAGGACTGAGGAAGGGTCCTCTGTCCTGCTGGTAAATCCAAGTAACATGCAAGGGAGAGGCAAATAAGAAGCACATTAGTTAGAAACTGCCACCAAGGAATGCCTACCTGTGAAGCCAACTGCAACTAAACAGAGATAGTCTCTGGATAGAAAAAATGGTCATGTCACTAGAGTTCAGTGTGCAAACAATGTATTTATTACTTCCCGTGTGCCAGCACTGCCTGGGCACTGAGGCTATCAAGAAAATTAAATCCCAATCTAGAAGGAATACAATCCACTGGTGCAACTTTTACTAAAGAAAGTCAATATTAGATAGTTGCCTGCAAATGTAAAGGGACAAAAACCTCTACTAATTTGGTTGTAACAGACTGACAACAAATTCCACAGGAGTCTTTTGAAGAAAAAGACCCAAAGAAAAATCTACATAATTTAAATGTTTTTAAGAGACAATTAGATAACTGTCAAAGACAATAAAAATTTATTTTTTTAATTATCAGGAAAATAAAATTCCTTAAAATATTTGGGAAAAGCAGAATGTAATAATAGCAAAACTCTGATTCAAAGACTACTGAAATATACTGCTACCACATTAAACTTTCACCTCAACAAAAACTAAGTATTCAGAATTATGTACTCAAACTATAAAAAGAAAAGTAAAAACCCTATATTACTTCTACTAACTTTTTTTTTTTTTTTTTTTGAGTCGGAGTCTCACTCTGTCCCCCAGACTGGAGTGCAGTGGCACGCTCCCAGCCACTGCAGCCTCGACCTGCTGGTCTCCGGCGATCCTCCTGCCTCAGCCTTCCAAGTAGTCAGGATTATAGGTGTGCACTACCATGCCCGGCTAATTTTTGATTTATTGTAGAGATGAGGTCTCACCAAGTTGCCCAGGCAGGTCTCGAACCCGCAGGTTCAGGCAATCCACTCACCTCGGTCTCCCAAAGCGCTGGGATTACAGGCTGAGCTACCGAGCCCGGCTCTACTAACTTTTAAAAAAGTAACAGAAACAGAAGGCATGGGAAAAATAAAAACATTAGGGAGCAATAATTGACTATATTAATGTTACATCATGAGCTTGATATAGATGCCAAGTCTGTAATCAGTTGAATGTGATTCTATTTTTTTTTTTTTTTAAGCGACTTTAATTTTTTTTTTTTTGAGTTGGAGTCTCACTCTGAAGCCCAGACTGGAGTGCAGTAGCCGCTTCCGGCCACCGCAGCCTCGACCTGCTGGGCTCCGGCGATCCTTCCTCCTCAGCCTTCCAAGTAGCTGGAACTACAGGCGCATGCTACCACGCCCGGCTAATTTTTTTGATTTTTATTATAGAGATGAGGTCTCGCCAAGTTGCCCAGGCGGGTCTTGAACCCGTGGGCTCAGGCAATCCACTCACCTCGGCCTCCCAAGGTGCGGGATTACAGGCTGAGCCACCGAGCCGGCCATTTTTTTTTTTAAAGACATCAGAGTTTCACCATGTTGCCCAGGCTAGAGCACAGTGGCTATTCATAGGATTGATCATCACACACTATGCCTCAAACTCCTGGGTTCAAGCGATTCTCCTGCCTCAGCTTTCTCTTGCCTTAGCCTCCTCCCACCCCAGCCTTCCACGTAGCTGGGACTACAGGTGTGCAGTACTGATACAGTTCACAAGTTCTTGGAAGAAAGACTTCAAGAGAGAATTCAATTTTAACATGGTACCACCCCTTCATGAGCATATTCCAAAGTACCCTCTGGTGCACGAAGAGTTAGATGACCAAGGACATGTCACAACTCACTTCAACTGGCTCTCAAATTTTAGACATCTCCCTCACATTTCTCATTCAGTGTTCCCGTTTCCTCCACCCCAAAGCAGGCCTCATCCTTTGAATTCCTAACAGCACTCTACTGGATTCTTATGGTACCCAACCCTCACTGAGGTGCAGTAAGATCATCACGTGTCTATTTGCCTTTCCTTCTAAGAATGTTAATTTCTTGTGGACAAGACTCTTCCTGTGTCAATCCAGAGTTATGGAAGCAGGTGGTCAATAAATGGGTGTTGACTCAATTCACTTTTAGAATCTAAGTCCTAATCTTCTCCCTCAAAGCTACTTTCGAAAGCACACTGATGGTTCCTCAAAAAAAATTAGACATAAAGTCACTCTATGATCCAGTAACTCCACTTCTGGGAATATATCCATAAGAACTGAAAGCGGTCAGGTGCGGTGGCTCAAGCCTGTAATCTCAGCATTTTGGGAAGCCGATATGAGAGGATTGCCTGAGCTCAGGGATTCGAAGCCAGGTTGGGCAACTTGGCGAGACCTCATCTCCCCAATAATCAAAAAATTAGCTGGGCGTCATAGCGCACACCTGTAGTTCCAGCTATTTGCAAGGCTGAGACAGAAGGATTGTCTGAGCCCAGCAGGTCAAAGTTGCGGTGGCTGTGAGTATGCCAGTGCACTCCAGTCTGGGGACAGAGAGACTCCAACTCAAATCCCCTCCCCCCCAAAAAAAACTAAAAGCAGGGATTTGAACAGATAGAATTATTTTTAATTTTAAAGATATGGGGTACAATTCTGGATTAGGTATACAAGTAGTCACTGTACAGGCAAAGTTTGGGTCTCCT
Organism: Carlito syrichta; assembly: GCF_000164805.1. Lineage (NCBI taxonomy): Eukaryota > Metazoa > Chordata > Mammalia > Primates > Tarsiidae > Carlito > Carlito syrichta. Next base: position 8,187 of record NW_007251109.1, on the reverse strand, counting down.
CCTGGTCCCTACTTTGCCTGGTTTGTGATCAGGTACCCCTATTGATGTTGTGTCCTTTCCCCCTCCCGGCCACCCCTGCAGTATTCTGCCACTGCCAATCCCTTTCTTATAGTATTATGGTAAATGTTCAGGGTCCACTCATAAAAATATAAAATGCTTCACGAATTTCTGTGTTATTCTTGCACAGGGGTTATTCATGCTACTGAACAGGTATCTGTACACCAAAGTGCATAGCATCATTATTCACAATAGTCAAAAAGGTAGAAGCAACCCAAGTGTCCATTGACAAAGGAAGAGATAAAATGTGATTTTATAATTTCAAAAAACAAAAGATGACAAAGTTCTAAAGATGGATGGTAGTGATGCCTGCATAACAATATGAATGTATTTAGTGTCACTGAACCATAAAATGTTAAAAATGATAAATTTGGCTGGGCACGGTGGCTGACACCTGTAATCGCAGCACTTTGGGAGGCTGAGGCAGGAGGAAAGCTTGAACCCAGGAGTTCGACTCTAGCCGGGAAAACTTAGCAAAACTCATCTTTGTTTAAAAAAAAAAAATTTAAATTAAAAAAATTTAAAAAACAAAATAAAATGATAAATTTATAGTATATATATCTCACCACAATTGATTTTTTTTTTTTTTTTAGTTGGGAGTCTCACTCTGTCACCCAGGCTGGAGTGCAGTGGCACACTCATGCCACCACAGCCTTGACCTGCTGGGTTCAGGTGATTCTTCCACCTCAGCCTTCCAAGTAACTGGAATTACAGGCACGCATCACCACTCCCAGCTAATTTTTTGATTTATTGTAGAGACGAGGTCTCACCAACTTGCCTAGGCTGGTCTCGAACATGTGGGCTCAGGCAATCCTCTCGCCTCCACCTCCCAAAGTGCTGGGATTACAGGCGTGAGTCACCACGCCAACACAATTGATTTTTTTTTTTAAAACACTGCTACTTTTCTTTCCTCTGTCCTTAGATATATATCCTTAGATAAGGATACAAACGTATATCCTTAGACCAGAGGCATCTGTATAGGCTTAAGAGACTCTGGAGTCAGACTGCTTGGATTCAAATCCTAGCTTGGCCTCTTATCACATGTCTAACCTTTCTGGGCTACTGTTTCCTCACCTTTATACCATGGATTCATAGTACCCACCACTCACCATGAAAATCAAACAAGTTTTTTTGTTTTGTTTTGTCTTTAGTCGAAGTCTCACTCTGTCACCCAGGTTGGAGTGCAGTAGCACACTGCAGCCTCGACCTGCTGGGCTCAGTGATCCAAGAAGCTGGAACTATAGGCATGAGCCACCACACCCAGTTGATTTTTTGATTTATTGTAGAGAGGAGTTCTCACCAAGTTGCCAAGGTTGGGCTCAGGCAATCCTCTCTCCTCTGTCTCCCAAAGTGCTGGGATTACAGGAGTAAGCTACCACAACCAGCCTAAACAGGTCAATAGATGTACAGTGAGCTTGGAATGGTGGCTCATGCCTGCAATCCAACAGTTTTGAAAGCTGAGGCAGGAGGACTGCTTGAGCTCAGGAGTTCAAGACCAGCCTGGGCAACATAGGGAGACTGTCTCTGCCAAAAAAACCCCAACAAAACAATAATAAAATAAAATAAATTAGCCAGGTGTGGCAGTGCATGCCTGTAGTCCCAGCTACTCAGGATACTGGGGCGGGAGGATAGTCTGAGCATAGGAGTTCAAAGCTACAGTGAACCGTGGTAAACAGGGATAGTAACTATACTCTAGCCTTAGTGAGATGCCCCAACCCCAAAACAAAGAAATGTACAGTGCCTAACACAGTATCCGTGGCATAGTAAGGGTCTAATAAATGTAAGCTCTTTTTCTTCAAGGAGGAAGAAGAGGATGTATATTGAAAAAGCATGCACCATCATTTTTATAAGAGCCTACAAAAAGTAAAGCTTAACAAACTCTCGGCCGGTAGAATTACCCAGGAGAGTGAGAAAACCTTGGCAAGCATGCGCTGAAGAGCACTGAAGGTCTCAGACGTAACCTTTTAATTCCAGTTTAAATTCCTAGGTACTAACATCTGTCCTGCACAGCTCTCCAGTGTCTTGTCGGTTTGCACTGAAGATATAAACAGGGCTATGCTTTGCCAGGAATCTTATCAAATTACTACATACCTCCTTCCTTAAAAAAAGAAAAAAAAAGTCTTTTTCTGTAGGTAAACTAAAACTTTCTTAATTACGAAATGCCACTCTTTCCAAGGTATTTAAGCACAGACAAAACTATAACATATAACACCGATCTCTGGAAAGTAAAAAGCATTTATAAGAACTTTCCTAATACAGTATTAACCAGGTTCTTACTTGACTCCTAAAAACCTGTGTAGGAAGGCCAACCTCAATGGCTCAGCCTGTAATCCCAGTGCTTTGGGAGGCCAAGACAAATGGACTGCCTGAGCCCATGGGTTCGAGACCCCGCCGGGGCAACTTGGCGAGACTTTGTCTCTACAATAAATCAAAAATTAGCCGGGTGTGGTAGCGCATGCCTGTAGTTCTGGCTACTTGGAAGGCTGAGGCGGAAAGATCGCCAGAGCCCAGCAGGTCGAGGCTGCAGTAGCCGGGAGCGTGCCACTGTACTCCAGTCTGGACGACAGAATGAGACACCAACTCAAAAAACAAAACAAAACAAAGCAAAAACCCCATGTGGGACTTCTGTACAAACCAAATAACATTTTTTTAAGGACATGAATTGGGTTCCCAGCATAAAGCACAGCAAACAGTGTGGAAAATTATGTGCTGACCAAATTTTCCTCAATGGTAAATTGTTCATCATTATCTTTGTCAGTTTATGACAGCAGGAAAAAACGCCCAGATGTTCTGTCTCCACACCAATTCTATGACAGTCATCATTAACTAAACTAAAATGTTATTGTTGCTTTTGCAAATTCCTTAGCTGAAAAGGAGAGACTTAACCTTTCCACATGAGCACAACACAGGGCACCAAACTCTCAGCCCCTACTGACCAAAGCACGAATCTAGAATTTAACTTTATTTTATTGTTATTTATTTTGTAGAGACAGAGTCTCACTATGTTGCCAGGCTGGTCTCAAACTCCTGGGCTCAGGCAATCCTCCTGCACTGGCCTCCTAAAGTGCTCAGATTACATACAGGTGGGAGTCACTGCACCTGTTCTACAACTTAACTTTAGTTCAGACAATTAACCAGAGCCTCAGACATCAGTGCATAAATAAGCACTTACTTTATGTTTACTTTCTCAAAAAAATGTCAAAAATACTTAAGGCCAGGCACTGTGGCGCATGCCTGTAACCCCAGCACCTTGGGAGGGCCAGGGTGGTAGGATTGCTTTATCCCAGAGTTTGAAACCAGCCTGGGCAACATAGTGAGACCTCATCTCTACAATAATATTAAAAAATTAGGCAGGTGTAGTGGTGCACACCTGTGGCCCCAGCTTCTCAGGAGGCTGAGATGGGAGGTTTGCCTGAGCCCAAGAGGTCAAGGCTGCAGTGAGCTGTGACTGTCACTGCACTCCAGCCTGGGCTACACTGAAACACACACACACACAAAACCGTAAGTAATTTATCTTAATTGGAAAAGATAATGTCACGGTCAGAGCAAAAACCCCATTAATGTGGTTATGTATACGTTAAACCTGAAGGCAACTCCCCAATACAGTTGCCTTCAGCTGCCCACGACAAAAGTTACATACAAAAGGCTACCCTTGGTCACAACTTCACCCTACTATGAAACAAAAAGGGCAAAAGCTATTTTATAGACTATAAATAGAAAGTGGTCGAGATGGCCTAACTGAATTATATAAAACTAGAGAGAGAAGACTTTTCACCTTTACATAGTTACCTAAATCGCAACTTATTTCTTAGGGAAAGTAAGTTTATATAGTCAAACCATCTGCACAATGAAAGCATCCAAAAATACAAGTGTTGAAGAAATCGGAGTACTTTATTCAAAGTCCGAGTTTGTCTTTTTTGAAAAAATCACCATCTTTATAAGCACATCAGTTTTGAGACTAAAATGTAAATCCCAACCCTCGTGTTATAAATCTCAGCCTTGTGAAGAGCAAGAGTTTCCACTGCCTTTCCATGGCTGAGTTGAAAGTCCTAAGGGTACCGAAACAGTCGCCAAGTCTAGCTCCCCACCACCCTACCGGCTTAAAGGAAGCCCCGCCCCGCACAGCCTCGGTGACTGAACATCGAGGGAAGCCTAGGAAAGGTCGCCTCCCGCCACATTTCTAGTCTCTGAGAACTTCCCGACCCTCCCCCACCACCACCGTCGCGGAAGCAGGGTCACAGCACCAGCCACACACACTCCTGCGAGAGGACCTCGAGCACCTCGCCCGAACAGCTACAACCAAGAGGGGAGTGGCGGTGACCAGGCTCCACTCTCCTCGCCGCACGGTGCCGGCCGCGTCGCGCCGAGCGAAGCACAGACAACAGCTCTGGCACGGGCCCCCGTGCCCAAGCAGGAGGCATGGCCGAGCCACAGGAGTAAGTCCTGACACCTCCGCAGCTCCCAGTCGGCAGGAGGCCCTCCCAGCCCACGGAGACACAGGGCGGGGCAGATCTAGGCGCCGTGACTCGCCGCCAGACCCGACAGCGGGCTTTCCCTAGCACCGCCTCCCTGCCAAGGAGGCGGAAACCCGGGGGGCGGGAGACGGCCAGGGGGAGGGGCATCCCCCTCGGGTCGGCTCCCCCGGCCAACCAGATCCCGAGAAGGCGGGGAACGCAGCCCTCACGCCCACTCCCTGCCGCGCCCAGAAGCCACGCGCGGGAGACCCCCTGGTCGGCCCCTACTCCGGCGGGCCCGAGCGCGGCCACCCGCCCGAGGCCCCGCCCACCCCGGGAGGACGGGAGGGGTGGTCCGCCGCGAGCGGACTCCGCGCGAGGCCGG
>NW_007251109.1:0-3161 GCF_000164805.1 Carlito syrichta | reverse complement strand
CCCCCACCCCCCTCACACATCCACACACCTCCCGCCCGCCTGCTCTACGGGAAGCCGAGGAGGTCAGCCCCCCTAAAAATACACACCCTCGGGTCCGGCGTTCCCCGCCACCCAGGCTCCCGCCCGGACCCCGGCCCGGCGTGCTCTCACCGCAAAGCTGCTTCAGCCGCTCGTCACTGCGTGTCCCTCTCGGCGTGAGCCTCGGGCTCAGCAGGGAGGCCCCAAGAACGGCTCGGGGCACAGGCCTGCCGAAGCGAACTGGCAGCTACCTCTCCGCTAACGAAGCGGTCACAGGCCCCGGGACCCAGGCTGGGAAGGAGGGAGGGAGGGAGGGAGGGAAACTCTGAGGGGGGAAGGGGAGGGGGGAAGATGGAGAAACCGTCTCCGCCGCCTCTACCGCCGCGGCCGCTTCTCTGTTACCCGGGAAATCCCGCCCACTCCCCTGTCCCGCCCCGCAGAGAGAAGATTCAGCTTCGTTCCGCCACGGGACGCACGGCCCGCCCGTCAGAGCCTTAGCCAATCACGGCGCCCCGCCTGCCGACTTCCCGCCCCTTACCCCTCGACCGGGAGGGGAGGGGGAGCCGCTCACCTTCTCCACGCCCCTATTGGCGGGGAGCTTCCTTAACTCAACCCCGCCTATTGGAGACGGATTGCTGAATCCCACCCCCAAGCCGCAACACTATTGGAGGCAGCAGGGAAGCTCTTCACGTCTCATTGGGGAGCACCACAAATCCCGCCCCGTGCCGTCTCAGCCACAGGCCTAACAAGTTGGCTCCCGCCTCCGGCGGTCATCGCATTGGAAGGCTACCCTTGCCTCTCCTACCGCCCCAGGAAGGTAAGTAACCGATGTGGGGTAAAATGTCTGTAAGGGAAACAAGCTCCTCCCACCGCACTGCCGGGCCAGGCCCCGCCCCTAGCAGTCGGATTGGATATCTTGACGCCGGTAGACGCCTCCATTGGCCGGGGCGCCCGTCTAGGAAGGAACTGGTTCCGCCCTGCGCGAGGAGGCTGAACCTTAGCAGTCCTTTTGTGGAATGTTTACACTAGAGACTGAAGCTGAGAGTTCCAGGGCCCGAGACCGGAGGTGGCGCGCAACTCAGCAGCTGAGACCCAAGACCCTGGGATTTGAAAGGGAAAGGCAGCGGCGTTACCATCCTGGAGGACCTCCTTACAAAAAAACGAGAGAACGAGAACCTCATCCTCCCCATCATCTTTACAATTTACATTCCGCACGCTGCGTCCTTATAAATAAAAATATCCGGCAGATGCTTTCAGCGAGTGCAGAGCTATGGACTGGAGACCTAAGCCGAAAAATAACCCCTGCGGTTGCCAGCCCACTCCCTAAAGCTGAAAATGAAGCACTGAGGGCGGAGATAACTAAAGGAAGGCGGGCCCTGACAGCCACCGCCCTGGCAAGCCTCCGGAAGGCGGAGCGTGAGGCTTTAAGGTACTCAGGATCTGCTGGGTAGATCTGGAGGCATCCTCCGACTTGAGGAACGGATAAGGGAGAGGAACCAAAACAGGTCTCGGTTTAAATTAACCTTGGGGATACACCACGTTCAGAGAAAGAATAAAAAGATCCAGAGTTGGGAACAAAAGAAACGGCTGTTCGCCTTCTCCTTCGGCATAAAGTGTTCATGGCAGTCTGTAGGGACTCTTCTGTGTAGGTAACAGTGCCTCTAACACAAAGTGCCTTCATACATACGTTGCTTTTGCTTTCACCAAATAGGACGTGGGGCATGACGCTGACCTTGCTTTGGGGGGAGCTCTCGCAGCGCCAGGAGAGGGGGCGGGACTAGCGCCTTCCCGCTCTCCGGAGCAAAGAGAGAGCTGAGGTAGACCCCAAGGGACAAGCCCCAGGGAACCCGCTGCTAGGTCTCCACACTGTCCTTCCTCCGCAGTTCAGCGGAGACAGCCAGAAACGAACGCTGGCAACAGGTGGGCCTCACTCCAAGGATGGCTTAGAGCCGCGAGGCCATGGCAGCGAATAGTGAACTCCACGAGTAGCCGACAGGTGGGAGCAGCGTAGCTGGCAGCCAAGCCCTGCCCCAGGATAGAGCTCTAAAAATAAGTCACACCGACGAAAGCGACCCTCGGGCCAAGCTGCTCGGAGGTTACGAGGAAGCGGCACTCCAGCAGAACCAACCGAAAGCTACCTTTAACTCTGGGCCGCCCTGCACTGAGTACACCCCCTAGACAGAGTGCGACATCGCACTCCCACCAGGACACCCAGAACCCAAGTCGGGATTAGGCCGTGCCCGACTTTCCCTGACTACAGACGACGAGCTGCCTTGGATTTTGCCTAATGCTCCCAGGCCAACCCTAGGTTGTCAGAGTTTCAGATACAGCCCACTAAGCAAGGTGGCTGCCAATGCCTGCAGTTCCCAAGCTTAAGCTCAGGGAAGTCAGGGGGCGCAGACAACGCCAAGTCACAGGGTTAGAACTCTAGTCTTTGGCCCCGAAGGGCAGATCCCAACTCCTGCAAGACCCCCGGAGCCGCGCTCCCCAAGTCCACTCCACGCTATAATCTCCCAGCGTCACCCCGAAGACTACCAGATACCGAGCCTCGGTGGAATCTTTGTGTGCCTTCTCGGCTCTCCCCGCCCCCCCAAGGGCGCCGAGTCTAGGACTTCCGGGCGGGAGGGCAGTTCGAAGGAGCGAGGCGGGCCTCACACATGTGCTGTGCCGAGCGCGCTCCCGAGCTGAACGAGGAGGCGGGGAACAAGGGCGGACTTCCCCCTTGGAGCTCGCTCCTTGGGGGAGGACGGGCTATCCGCTCCACCAATCAGAAACAGAGGCGGGACCTTGCGCCTGACGTCAGCCGCAGGCATCCTCCCTCCTCCCCCCACCAAAAAAAAAACTACCGACTTAAACTCCAGCCCGGCCTCCCCATAGGCGGAGCTCGGGAGAATGTCATCCAACCCATATCCGAGCAGGGAAAAAGGGAGTCTCGTCCAGCCAGTGGAAGACAAGAGAAGGCGGGGCCTCTGGGAGAGAGGAAACGGCCCCGCCCCCAGCTCCCCTCCAGGCGGGTTGCACAAGCCACCGGCGGAGTACATAGTAAACAGTCTGGGCCGAGCAGCCGAGGCAGGGGCAGCCCGGATCCGTGGACCGGGCCCCCGCGCCTCCGCTCCCAGCGTCGCCCCGCCTGGCTGGGACGG
>NW_007251108.1:411986-413466 GCF_000164805.1 Carlito syrichta | reverse complement strand
ACTTTGATGAAGATGAGGGAAGTTTTCTTGAATGATTTCATGAAATGTTTGTTCCAGTGTGGCTTCTGTTTCTCTCTCTGCCTCAGGAAGCCCAATTACTCTTAGGTTTGGTCTCTTGAAGTGATCATTCATCTCTTGCAGGTTTTGTTCTGTCTTTTTGAACTTCTTTTCTATGCTTTTGACAGTTTGGTTTAGTTCTGTGTTTTGGTCTTCGAGCTCTGAGATTCTTTCTTCTGCTTGGTTGATTCTGCTTTCCATGCTTATTAGTCTGTTGTTCATTTTCATCACAGTATTCTTTACTGCTGTCATTTCTGACATCAGCTCCTTCCTCTTTTCCTCTTGTCTCTCCTCAATTTTTTAAATTCTCTCCATTAACGTCTTCATGTCTGGGTTTGTTGCATGTAACCAGTCATTCTGGGGGCTCTTCATTGTTTGAGTTCCAGAATCTGTTTTCTCAGTGTCTGATTTCCCAGGGGTCTGTGTGAGACCTATATTCTTCTTTTGGCTTTTCATTTGTGCGTTTTTTCCCCCTCCCTACTTTTTCCTTCCCTCCACGTCACTGTCTTCTTTAATTCTGTTATTCAGGGGTAAAGAGATTGGTTTTACTTCTGTTTGTTCAATCTCCTATTCTTTATGTATGCCCTCTTACTTTGTTCAATTCTGGAGTTACACTGTAGGTTGGGAATGGTCCTTTTTGCAATTTTGAGATTTACTTAAGGGGGGAGCTGTGATTCAAAATCTATCTGCAGGTACTGATATTCGCTGACAGGTGTGTGGATAATCTGGAACCCACTTCCCACTGCCTTGGAGTCTGTCCGTGCAGTGGGGCTGTAGCTTTACTCCCTGAAATAAAATGTGGTTAACAGAGCGGAGAGAATGGAGCAGACAGTGGGTTGAAGAGGGGGGTGGAGAGATAGAGGAGTAAGGGGGGAAACAAACGAGTGTGCCAACAAATAGAGAGAGGCCTATACTGAAACAGATAAAAACAATAGACTACAGCTATAGATGAACCAACTCTCATGCAAAAAAAAAAATAAAAAATAAAACATATAGTGATACTAGCATACAAGCTAACCAACCACCTTATTAGTGTGCTGTTCCTCTATACAAAGATATGGTTTACAGAGAGAAAAGTCTTTTTCAAGCTTGTTTCTCCCCTTTCGGTGTTGTTACCTTGAATCGCCAGCAGGTGGTGCTATCTCAGGTGCTTACCCCAGAGGGGGCGGGGCGGACAGTAGGCAAAGGCTGAAGATGGCTGCTTACCTCAGGGCAGACAGCCGGAGATCCACTGCAGGCAGGACGTTCCGGTCGCAGGAGAGGTGGCAGCGATCTCAGCAGATCTTCCCTGGAGGGGCCTGAAGGACTGAAGTGGATCGTCTCCTGCCAGGGTGGTGTGATGTGCTAGGGCCGCGGTGGCGGCGGCAGAGTGGGGGGCCCCCCCGCGGGGTGGGGGTGGGGAGGCGCGGCAGGGGCAGGAGCG
>NW_007251108.1:397636-411966 GCF_000164805.1 Carlito syrichta | reverse complement strand
GTAGCCCCCCGGGCGAGAGTCAGAGGCCCACTGCAGCTCTCCTTTGCAGGGAGTTTCACAGACCTGGTTGCCCCGTCGCCATCTTGACGCTTCTCTCCTGAAATCTGCAAACTTGCAATCTTGGGGCTGAAGTGATAGGATCCAAGGACGGACGAGCCGGGTGCTGGGTGCCGCGCGGGGTGAGAGTACGCCTGGCAAATTCCGCTGGGATTTCCTTAGTCGCCACTGAGTTTTGGAGCATTCCAAGGAAAACACATGAAGCTGGAGCCCACGCAGCTGGCACCGAACTGGGCGGAGTGAGGATCGAATACCCACTCTTAATGAGAAGAAGGAAGAATTATGGGTAGACAAAGAAGTCAAGGGCAGATGACAAGGGCAAAGGTGTAAGAGGAGGTCATAGAAAAATGGCATACATTTCAGTAAGAAAAGAATGATGAGCTGTGTCATGGAGAAGATGGTGAACTGAAGATTGATAGATTGTTCACTGGATTTGTTAGTGAAAGGTTCTCTGGTATCTTTGCCTGAACAATATCAGCAGAGTTAAGGTGCAGAAGTTTGAGTTCAGAGAGCCAAAAAGTGAATGGGCCTGGGAGTGGTGGCTCATGCCTATAATCTCAGCATTTTGGGAGGCTGAGATGGGAGGACTGCTTGAGCCCAGGAGTTCAAGACCAGCATGGGAAAAATAATAAGACCTTTTCTCTACAAAAAAGTTAAAAACAAAAGTTAGCTGGGTTTGATGGCATGGGCCTGTGGCCCTAGCTACTCAGGAAGCTGAGGCAGGAGGATCACCTGAGCCCAGGAGTTCGAGGCTGTGGTGAGCTATGATTATACCACCACACTCTAGCATGGGCAACAAAGTGAAACAATACAATACAATACAACAGAAAAGGCAAAGAAAAAGAAAAGAAAAGTGAATGAGACGTAGAAGAGTGGGGATAGTGTGGAAGAGAATTAGGATAGTGAATTTAGATTATTTGTGTTGCTTGTTTAATTCTAGATTATATGCTCAGAGGAGTAAGGGCAACATTGCTCCTGATCAACATTATAGCTCCTAATACTGAATACAATGTTCCATCCGTAGCAGACATTTCAGGAATATTTGGTGAACTAGAAGAGAGAGACATAGCATAGATCAGGGCATTAAGTATAACAGAGGCTTTTTATTTTCTTACACAAACTTGGGGGAAAAATAGACAAGCTTGAAAATACACACAAAGCAAGGTTTCAGAGAGAGTATAAAAAGACTATAAAAAGGTTTCAGAGAGAGTATAAAAATTTCCTGTGGATATTATAGCATATATTTAGTCCTTCCTAAAAATCATCCAAAAATAAAAAATGAGTAGAAAAACCAAAAATATAAACCCCACTTTGATGAAAGTAAGGAGCTATGAATTCCTACAGTAATGATAATAGAAAAGGGGAGAATTTATGAGACTGGGGAGAGATATAGAGATTGTAGGTCCAAAGAGCCAGCAGAAGTGAAGGGTTTATTCCCTGAGGTGCAAAACCCCAAGCCCTCTTTACGACACGGCACATACATAAGGGGCAGAGGTACTCCTGGATGCTATTTCCTTTTAAGAATAAGAGGAAGCAGAGCCAAATGAGAAGTCACGCAGAAAGACTGTATATAGAGGAAATGGACTGTCTCCATGGCCTCAGGGGAGAAGAGAAAGTTGCTACTACTCACAAAACCCTGAGTGGTGAGATAATTCTAGCCAGACTGGAGCTTGGTACCGGCCCCTTCCAAACATATACCTGCAAATAGCTGGTCTGGAGACACTCATCTCTTTTTATAATGAAGAATTAAAAAGTGAGAATCTATATCAATATGGACCACAGGGAAAAGGAAGGAGGGGCAGGAAAAAAATGTTAGATAAAAAAATATTCAAGAGAAAAAGGTTGCCTTGGTGCAGATGAATACTGTAGTCAAATACTTTGTATGAATTAAAAATAGTCTACAAAGCTCTTATGAAATAAGAGCTTCAGAGATTCAAGAGCCCAGGAGAGAAATGGTGAGATACAGGAGAAGAGAAAATGTAAGCAGGAAGAGCTCAAGAAAAACATGTAAGAAAAGTTAAAACCATCACAAAAATGAGGGCAAAATTGGAAGGAACACAAATGAGAATAGACAATGCTCAAACATAGTAAAGAACATATGGGATCAACTAAGAAAAGAAGAAAAATGAAAAAGAAAGATCATGTTTAAACATGAGAAAGTGATTGATGAAAGAAACAGGTAGAGAGGAGTCAACATACACAAAAATATTTAAAAGATGCTCAACTTCCCTCACAGTAAAAGAAATGCACATTGAATGTACGATGAGATAAGACCTTCTGTTTCTAGCAACAACACTAAAATAAAAATGGAGCCTACTCCATGGATCTTGCTTTGCGGTTTGAAGAGAGAAGGAATTTTTTTCTGTGAGACTGTAGGGAAGAAAATATGATTGGCTCAGATACAAGGACTTCATTAACTTTGCCTTCATGAACCTATTTTCTCTAGAGAAAGCAAGTCAAGCACATCTTCTAGGGGAAAGGGAAATGGGTGGAAAGGAAAGAAGAAACCTCCTAAAAGTATTGGAGAGTTGGAAACACATCTGTGTGCGATGGAAGAAGGTGTTAATCTGGAAAATGTAGGAGAATTGGTGCATGATGTCTTTGAGTTGCTGATCTGCATAACATGGTATCCTATAGCTCAGATCAGCTACTTGTTTGGGGAATGAGGAAGACAAAGGTTGTGGATTCCTGAGTGGATCAGGTGGGGAGACAAAGGGACAAGAGTGCTGGCAAAGAGTGGCTCACGTGAAACTAGAGGGGTCAAAAGAGGGTGGTAGCTTATTGGATTTATTTACTTTATTGGTTTCATTGGATTTCAAAAATTGGATTTCAGAATATTCCATGTCACAGACCTTTAGGAGGAGGGAGGCCCTCTTATACCCTATTCTTCTTCCTTTTCCCATGGTAGAAGACATACTCATCTGTTCGGTCAGATTCCAAGATATTGATTAGGCCACATTTACTCATGGTGAAGTCAGTTTGAGAAAAGATGTCAGTTCATGAATGTGACTTGCCCTTGTCTCTCTCTTCCACTCAAGTGGCCAAAGTGGTTAGCTGACCACTGCCCATCTTTCCTTCCTCTGTCTTCCTTGTCTATGCAGCTTAAAGAGGTAAGTACACACGCTACCTTTTTCTTTCTTGCAGCCGCCTGGGGTGTGGAGATATCCAAGATACAGATTGAGCCTCATACCCTGCTTTAGTTTGAGGCTCACTAGAGTATGAGGAAAGGCTGCTCCTGTCCTCCATGATGTATCGTGTTTGCATCACAGGGTTTGGGGAAGGGCAACCAAGAGCAGAGATTCTGGACAATTATCTCCTCTCCAGCATGGACAACTCCCTCTAACATCTAGCAACAGTAGGAAAGAGTCCAGGGTGTGACTATGGGCATAGGAGTCTGCAGAACAGAGGGGCTGAGACCACTGAAGTAGGGGAAAAGATAAAGCTCCCCCTCTTGTTCTAGGTTTAGCAAAGTCAGAAGCACTTTTGATTTAAGCTCATAGCAAAATGCTTCAGCAGGTAGTTAGCAGTTTTAAAACAACCATCTCTAAAACCAGAAATGTGGTTTTTTTTTAAGTTGGGGTCTCACTCTGTCACCCAGACTGGAGTGCAATGGCCGCTCTTGGCCACTGCAGCCTCAACCTGCTGGGCTCCGGCGATCCTTCCGCCTCAGCCTTCCAGTAGCTGGAACCACAGGCATGTACTACCACTCCCGGCTAAATTTTTTTTTTTTTATTGTAGAGATGAGGTCTTGCCAACTTGCCCAGGTGGGTCTCAAACCTGCAGGCTCAGGCAATCCACTCACCTCAGCCTCCCAAAGTGCTGGGATTACAGGCTGAGCCACCGAGCCCGGTTTGTTGGGGTTTTTATAGTATAGTATAGTTTAGAGCTAGAAGGGAAAATGAGTAATAACAATAATTTAAACATTTATAGAAAAGAATTTAGAAAACTACAATTTAATAAACCAGTAAGTTCAGTAACACCTTAGATGCGTATTAAAAAGCAATTCCTGAGCTATTACTATTAGCAGCAGTAGACACAAATCAAGGTATGGATGTTCATATAAATGGTTTACATTTCAGATGGGTAGGGTTAAGTTCTACAGTAAAATAATTTGTTTTAGGGGAATCCAAATTTCTCTACAGGAGATGTAACAGAAAATCTGCCACACAAGGTAGAGTAGAGTGTTCAACTCATTCTTACTTGAGATGTTGACTTTAGTCTTTGTTGAGGTTTTTAAATCATAAATATAGCTTATTTATAAACATAGATGATTGATTAATAGCACAGTGTCCGAATGAGCAAAATAATTTTATATTCAAATTTGAGACATTTTCCTTTCTCAGAAAGCAATCTGTGTGTTCATGGGAACAGGGGTGTAGTTCTTTTAAATCCCTTAGTCTGGAGTGGGATTGAGAGGATGCCAGCTCCTCTGTGAATGGGTTCTGGAGACCCCATAGTTGGTGAGTGAGGTGAAATTTTTGAAAATAAAGAATAGGAATAAAGGTGGGTGAAATAATTTGGACAATTTTTATACTTTTTTTTTTTTTTTTGAGTTGGAGTCTCACTCTGTCGCCCAGACTGGAGTGCAGTGGCCGCTCCTGGCCACTGCAGCCTCGACCTGCTGGGCTTTGGTGATCCTTCCACCTCAGCCTTCCAAGTAACTGGAATTACAGGCATGCGCTACCATGCCTGGCTGATTTTTTGATTTATTGTAGAGATGAGGTCTTGCTGCTCACGCGAGTCTCGAACCCACGGGCTCAGGCAATCCACTCACCTCAGCCTCCCAAAGGCGCGGGATTACAGGCTGAGCCACCGAGCCCGGCTTTTTGTACTTCTTAATAAGTAATCAATACATGTCTGTTATAATCATTACTTTTATGTCTTTTTTAAAAAGAGTCAACTTTAGTGAAGATAGCAGGAGTTGCGTTGTAGAAGAAATTTTGAGCAAGTTGTTTTTTGATTGGCTGATAGAAGGATACCATTAGCCATCCTTGTTAGTCTAACACCCAACCAGCTCTAGAAGCTGGCACTCTGCTCTGGGTTGATTAGTCTGTCTTTCTATATCTCCTGAACTATCTACTGACCTACCTATCTACCTACTACCTACCTACCTACCTACCTACCTACCTATTTATCATTGTTGTACTGGTTGTATTGAGATACACTTTACCTTCACCCATCTACAGTATACAAGTCAACGATTTTTAGTATAGTCCTCAAGTTGTGCAGCAATCATTACAATCAATTTTTGAACATTGTCATTGCTCCAAAAAGAAAACCGTACCCTTAGCAATCACCTCATTTTACCCCAGCTACCCTTTTCCTCTGCTCTGGGCAAACACTAATCTTCATCTTGTCTCTAGATTTGCTTACCCTGGACCTTTTATATAAATAGGATCATGCAATAGATGGTCTTTTGTGACTGGCTTCTTTCTCTTAGAATAATGTTTCCAAGGTTCAACTGTATTGTAGCATATGTCAATATGTCATTCCGTTTTTATGGCTGAGTAATATTCCATTGTATGTCTATATACTTTTATTTATTTATTCATCACTTGTTGAACTTGTTCACTTTTTTACTGCTATGAATATTGTGTACAAATTTTTTTGTGGACATATATTTTTATTTCTCTTGGGTAGATACCTGGATTAGAATTGCTGGGTCATATGGTAAATCTACATTTGACCTTTTGAGAAACTGCCAGGTTGTTTTCCAAAGTGGCAGCACCATTTTACATTGTGGGGTTTTTTGTTTTATTTTATTAATTTTAGCAGCTGCTTTCACATCATAGAACAATTTTATATTCTGACCAGCAAAGTATTTGGGTTCTAATTTCTCTACATCCTTGCCAACATGATTTTCCATGTTATTGATTACAGACATCCTAGTGGACGTCAAATAATATTTTATTGTGGCTTTGACTTGTACTTCCCTGATGGACAATGATAGCAAGCACCTTTTTATGTGTTTATTGGCCATTTGTGTATATTCTTTAGAGAAATGTCTATTCGGATCCTTTGCCTGTTTTAAAATTGGGTTATTTGTTTTTTTATTTTTGAGTTGTAAGGGTCTTTTAGATATCCTAGACACAGAAAGTTTGTTATCAGATATATAATTTACAAATATTTTATCCCTCTGGATTTATTTTTAGCTAACAGCTTTAGTCAATGCAGAAAGTCTTCTGAAAGGAACTAAAGGAAAAAAAAAGTTGGGATTCTCTCTGCATTTATTATCATGATCTAATTCTTCTATCTAAAGGCTTTTTATATGTGACTTTAGGTTTAGGAAGAATGAAAAAATGCACTTGCTGTATGAAAATGTCAGTCACACCAATGGAATAGAATTGAGATTCCAGAAACAAAACCTCAGTTTCTCAACCAACTCTTCTTTGACAAAGCATCCACCAACAACCACTGGGGAGACGAGAACCTATTTAGTAAATGGTGCTGGGAAAACTGGTTGACCACATGCAGAAGATTGAAACAGGACCCCTACCTATCCCCATATACAAAAATTAACTCTAAATGGAACATAAAACCTCAAACTATGAGAACCTTAGAAAATGCAGGAGACACTCTCATGGAAGTTGGAATTGGCAACCAATTCCCGAGCAAAACCTGAAATGTCTAAGCCATAAGAGATGAGATACACAAGTGGGACCTCATCAAACTGACAAGCTTTTGCAAAGCCAAAGAGAGCAGGGAGACAGCTCACAGTCCGGGAAAAAATATTTGCTAACTCCATGTCTGACAGAGGCCTAACATCTAGGATCTACAAGGAACTCAAATGTGCCGAAAAGAAAAAAAACAAAGCCCCATTACAAAGTGGGCAAAAGATATGAATAGACACTTCTCAAAAGAAGACATATGAGCAGCCAACAGATACATGAAAAAATGCTCAGCCTCACTAGTCATCAAGGAGATGCAAATTAAAACCACAATGAGATAACAACTAACTCCAGTCAGAATGGCTATCATCAATAACTCAAAAAATAACAGATGCTGAAGAATATGTGATGAAAAGGGAACACTTCTATACTGCTGATGGGAGTCTAAACTAGTACAGCCTCTGTGGAAATCAGTGTGACGATTCCTAAAAGTTCTGAAAATCGACCTTCCATATGACCCCAAATCCCTCTACTGGGAATATACTCGGAAGAACTCAAATCATTCTATAAAAAAGATACCTGCAGACGTATGCTTATCATAGCATTGTTCACAATAGCAAGAACATGGAACCAACCGTGCTGCCCATCAAAAGAGGACTGGATAAAAATATTTGGTACATATACACAATGGAATACTATGCAGCCATAAAGAAGAACAAAATCATGAACTTCATAGCAACCTGGATGGACTTAGAGTCTATAATACTGAGTGATCTTTCACAGAAACAGAGAACTCAGTATCACATGTTCTCACTCATAAGTGTACCATGAACAACTACCGTAATACTATAAGAAAAGGATTGACAGCGGGAAACTGGGGATAGGAAGTGGGGAGGGGGGTGGGGAGGTGGAATTGTCAGTAGTCAAAATCTGCCTGGAGAAGGGGGAGTACACCTCATCAACAAGGGTACCTGCACAGTGAATGTTTGTATACCTAATCCTGAATTGTACCCCACAATTTTAAAATAAAAAAAATTTAAAAGTTAATAAAAAAAGAAAAAGTCCCTCACAAACTTCATTCTGTTTTCCATTTGCTGGTAAAACAAGAAGGGGTGGAAATTTGTTTGTACCATAGAAAAATTCCTATTATTCTGCATTAGCCTTAGTGTTTTTAATCCATATTTAATGTTAGGAGCTGAGGTAGAGTGACTCTATGAAACGGCTAGACTTTGTGACTTTGACTGTGATGAAATGGCTAGATTTTAAAAGCATTTGAAAGAAACCCAGTGCAGAAGATCTGACCTTTCCAAAGTTCACTCTTAACTTACTTCCCTTTAAGGAAATTAAAAAATCACATCTACTTTGGTTTTTCAATATATTCTTTATATATTCAAATTTATTTGTTCCAAATTATTTAAAATTTAGGGTCCTTCAAAAATCAACCTCTTTATTTGTTGTTTATTTTAAGAGCATCACAACATAAGTTTTATGCTCTACTGTATTCTTCAAATGTTAAGAATTAATATGTTCTATTTTATAATTCAATAAGCAATTATTCTAAAACTTGAACTTTTATTATTATACAGGTAGTACTTGCTCATTGTAGAAAACAAATACATTACATTGGCAAAATAGGGTAAGATAAATTTTATTCATAATTCTACCACACAGAGATGACCATTATTAACATTGTGATATAGTTCCTTCCAGAAAAATTAAGATTATATGGTAATACTGGTCTGTTACCTACTTTTTCTGCTAACAGTATATTGTAAATATCTTTCTATATAATGAACATATTCCATATACAGAGACAATAACCTTGAAATCCATGTCCATGTTTGACAATTACATTAACCTTGTGAGGAAGGCAGATAATGTATTTTTTCTCTATTTTATGCATGAAGAGATAGAGGTGGAGAGAACTTAATTAGTTTACTTAAGCTCTCAGATTAAAAAATAACGGAAATGGGACTAATATTTGCATTTTGACTCACACTCCAGTGTTCTTTTCACTCATGCTGATAATAGGGTGGTGCACTCTAGAAGCTAAATCATCAAGGTAGGAAATTACAGCAAATCTTAATTAAGACATTCTTGAGTCTGAGTAAACAACAAAATAAGGGATTGAATTATGAACCACTGTTGAAAGGAATTGGATAGCTTTTTGTGCCCCATTAACAACTAATTAATTGCTACCATGTAAATACCTGAATGATGCAACCATTGTATGAATAATGGAAAAAATAATTTACAAACCAAAAAAAAAAACAACAACAAAGAACAGATGTGACTCTACACATTAGATAATCAAATGATTATCCAAAAAGTACCTAACAATTTGGGGAGGTGAGCTGACTCTATCAAGATGATGTGTGACAGATGAAGGCCAAGATCTTCACGTGGGACTGCCAATCTCGCTGCATATCTGCAGAAAACTTTCATGAACTTCTCTCTGTGCTAAGCAGAGTTATGGTGGCACCTGGACGGATATCTGTAGGCTTGCTGCTGCTGTATCTGCAGAAACCAGCAATACAGATCTGCTCTGCAGGGTTCCACCATGCTCCTCTCTGCTCTATGTACGAAGAGTGAGGTTGTCTAACCCCTATTTTTATGCCTATATCCTTCTTTACACCTAGAAAGGCACTCAAATAAATACTATATTATTGAAGACATAGCTCAGTGGCAACTATGACAAAAGAAAATGTGATAAAGCCCTTGAGGAAAGTATCATCAAAAACAGAGGCCAAGTCGGGTATGGTGGCTCACGCCTGTAATCCTAGCACTTTGGAGGTGGAGGCAAGAGGATTCCCAGAATCCAGGGATTTGCGACCAACCTGGGCAACTTGGTGAGACCTCGTCTCTACAATAAATAAAAAAATTAGCTGGGTGTGGTGGTGCGCACCTGTAGTTCCAGCTACTTGGGAGGCTGAGACAGAAGAATTGCCTGAGCCCAGCAGATTGAGGCTGCAGTTGCCATGAGCATGCCACTGCACTCCAGCCTGGATGACAGCGTGAGACACGCTGTCAAACAAAAGCAAAAACAAAACAAAAGCAAAAACAAAACAAAACAACAACAAAAAAACAGAGGTCAGCAAATCATAATTTGACCTGTTGGTCAAATATGGTCTACCCTCCGTTGTTGCTGTTGTTGTTTTGAGTTGGAGTCTTACTCTGTCGCCCAGGCTGGAGTGCAATGACATGCTCAGGGCTACCGCAACCTTGACCTGCTGGGTTCAGGCAATCCTTCCGCCTCAGCCTTTCAAGTAACTGGAACTACAGGCACACGCCACCACATCTGGCTAATTTTTTAATTTATTGTAGAGAAGAGGTCTCACCAAATTGCCCAGGCTGGTCTTGAATTTCTGGACTTAGGCTACTCTCTGTTTAAAAGAAACATTTTATTAAAGTATAGTCATGCCCATTCATCAACATGTTGTCTATGGCTTCTTTTTCACTATAATGACAAAGTTGAGTAATTGAATAGAGATTGTGTGGGTGGTAAAAGCTGAAGATATTTACTTTCTGATCCTTTACAAAAAATGTTCATCTACAATCTAGAATAAAGATATGAACTGGGGAGGAGAGTTCTGCTGCATTCTGACCTCCAGGTATTGTGATTTAAAGAGATAAAGCTTTAAATGGAAACATGCTTGGAGGAACCTCAGGATCATAGCACAGGATCTCAAAATTAAGTATCATCTGTGATGATAAAGACATTGAGACATTTTAACCGGAAACTAGAAGAAGCTTTGGAGTTGAGGGACGGTGTGAGGAGTAGAAGACTTTTAGCTGAATTTAGATGTTGGAAGAATGTTGAGTGGAAGGACTTTGTAACTCCAACAAGGACCATTCATGACAGATACAGGGAGCTCACTTAATGGATTCTCTAACTAACAATGAGGAATTTTAAAATGTAGCTGCCTGGCCTTGGAGGTGAGACTTTCTTGTCACAGTTCAAAGTATTCAGGCTAGGCTGGATGATTAGACACTGGGGACATTAGAGAGAAGATTTAGAAGTAGTCATCATTTTGGGGAGTCTTATTATCTACCATCACTTCTAATCCTCATAATAACTGTATGTGATCTCACTTGGTGAACGAAGAAACATTTCAGAAAAAGTGAAACATCATGCCCCAGCTCACACTAGTAAATGCCAAACTGCAGTCAGAATGGTTGTCGGATATGAGGATAAGAAATTTTCATAAAATTTGTTTGAGGTTTTTATTTTCTCCTTAGGTTGAGATATTTTTAAAAACATAGAAAAGGAAAAATAATAGCATAATGAACATAGATATTTCTACAACCCAGAATTGACCATTGTTAATAATTGTTAATAATGGTCAATTCTGGGTTGTGAAAACCTCTACGATATTTGTTCCTAAGTTAGTTACGTTAATTATATAATTAACACATATAATTTTTTTTTGCAGTCAGGGTCTCTGTTACCCAAGCTGGAATGCAGTGGTGTGATCATGGCTCACTGTAGCCTTGACCCTCTGTGCTCAAGTAATCCTCCAGCCTTAGTCTCTCAAAGTGCTGGGATTATAGGCATGAGCCACTGTGCCCAGACAAAACTATATAATTAACATATACCCTGAGATGTTATACTTTTTTTTTTTGAGTTAGAGTCTTACTCTGTTGCCTAGGCTAGAGTGCAGTCTCATGCTCATGGCTACTGCAAGCTTAACCTTCTAGGCTCAGGTGATTCTTCTATCTCAGCCTTCCGAGTAGCTGGGAACTATAGGTATGTACCACCATGGCTGGCTAATTTTTTGGTTTAGTATGGAGATAAAGTCTTGCCAAGTTGTCGAGGCTGGTCTTGAACCCCTGAGCTCAGGCAATCCCGTAGCATCCACCTCCCAAAATGCTGGGATTACAGGCGTGAGCCACTACACCTGGCCTGAAATGTTATACTTTTAATCACATTGTAGAAACCATCTTCTTTTAAACCAGCAGGATCTCCATTCTCCTCGTGTCTGTTGTAGCAGTTCTCCATGAGACTCTCTGATCACACACTGATCTTAGGTGCCCTGAATTTTGTCTGTCTATCATCTATCTACCTATCTACTGTTTATTTTCATTGATAAGTTAATTACCTGTATACTTGCTTTCCTTTGTATGTTCTTGATATTCCTTGCATGGCCCTGCTCTATCAGACCCTGTAAAAAAAACAAGATTTTACATTATTAAACAATGCCCTCTCTTGCAATAAAACATTTTGTTTAGGGTGCATAGAACATTGCAAGTGACCGATTCAACATTTTTTACATCAGAATTTTGTTTCATCTTTTTTCTTTCTTCCTTTCCTGATTTTATTTCCCACTTTTCATCTTGAAATAGTTGTATAAGTTGTACTTGACTGGTGGTCAAAATAGCTGACTGAAATTGTTAATGTTTTCAGAACCCATTTCCTCCCATCCTCTGTGCAATCCTGCCAAACTGCTGTGTTCTCCAGACACGCAATGATTCCTGTTAACAACTCTCCCTTAATGATATGGGGAGTGAGAGTGTGCTGCTTTTCCCAAGACGAACAGAGCCATCCCAGCAAAGAACTCACAGTTATGGGCCATTTTCTTAATTAAAATGTTGATCGGATTAGAGTAGTTATTTAAGTGACTTTTACTCTTCTTGTTGATGGGGGAATTGTGCCTCCTGCTAAGTAATGGCCCCCAAAATATGTTCATGGGAGTCCCATAGGGTAAGAGGCTGTCACAGGCCTTCCCAGACAAGTAGCAGCCTCAGCCTTCCCTCTTTCCTTCTACTAGTATGCCTCCTTTGGGGTATTGCTGGGTTCCTCAAGCACCCCAGTGTGCCAGGACATTCTGTCATTTTCTTTGGGCACGACTCTGGGTACCACTACTAATAATAGGGAGCCTGTGATATGCTGAAGCTTTGTATGTATGGTCTCTTGCAGAACGGAAGTGGGGGGAGGGGACACCAACTTTTTTGTGTCCTCTCTATTGGAGTGGCACCAAAGTGCCCAGTGGCCCCCCAGAGATTTTGGTGAATCTGCTTGTGTTAGTTTTCTAGGGTTGCCATAACAAAGTACCACAAACTGGGTGTCTTAAGCAACAAAAATTTATCATCTCACAGTTTTGGAGGTCACGAGTCTGAAATGAAGGCATGGGCAGGATTGCTTCATTCTGAAGGATGTGAAGGAAAATCTGACCCATGCTTCTCACTTAGGTAGTTTGCTGGCAATCTCTGGTGTTCTTTGGCTTGTAGAAGTATCACCCCAATTCTTGCTTTCATCTTTACATAGCATTCCCCTGTGTGCATGTCTATGTTCAAATTCTTTCTTTTATTTCACCTTTAAATTTTTTATTTTAAAATTGTGGGGTACAATTCAGGGTTAGGTATACAAATATTCATTGTGCAGGTACCCTTGTTGATCAAGTGTGCCCCTCCTTCCCCTGGCAGATTCTCACTACTGCCAATCCCACCTCCCCACCCCCCTGCAGTTTCCATTTCCCGCTACTGTCCTTTTCTTATAGTATTATGATAGTTGTTCAAGGTCCACTTATGAATGAGAACATGTGATACGCAGTTCTTTATTTCTGTGAAAGATGTGAAGTTCATGATTTTCTTCTTCTTTATGGCTGTGTAATATTCCATGGTATATATGTACCACATTTTTTTAATCCTGTCCTCTTTTGATATGGGCAGCACAGCTGGTTCCGTGTTCCTGCTATTGTGAACAATGATGTGATAAACATATGTGTGCAGGTATCTTTTTTATAGAGTGATTTGAGTTCTTCTGGGTATATTCCTAGTAGGGGGATTGTGGGGTCATATGGAAGGTCGATTTTTAGAATTTTGAGGAATCGCCACACTGTTTTCCATAGAGGCTGTGCTAGTTTATACTCTCACCAACAGTGTAGAAGTGTTCCCTTTTCGTCACATCCTCTTCATCATCTGTTATTTTTTGGTTTATTGATGATGGCCATTCTGACTGGAGCTAGGTGGTATCTCAGTGTAGTTTTAGTTTGCATTTCTTTGATGACTAGTGAGACAGAGCATTTTTTCATGTATCTACTGGCTGTTTATATGTCTTCTTTTAAGAACTATTTATTCATATCTTTTGCCCACTTTGTAATGGGGCTGTTTGTTTTTATCTTTTTAGCAAGTTTGAGATCCTTATAGATCCTAGATGTTAGGCCTTTCTCAGACATAGAGTTGGCAAATATTTTTTTCCTAGTCTGTGGGCTGTCTCCTTGCTCTCTTGATGGTTTCTTTGGCTTTGCAGAAGCTTGTCAGTTTGATAAGGGCCCACTTGTCTATCTTATCTCTTAAGGCAAGGGCACTTGGGGTTTTTGATCAGGAATTGGTTGCCAGTTACAATTGCCATAAGAATCTCTTCTGCATTTTCCAAGATTCTTGTAATTTGAGGTTTTATGTTTAGGTCTGTGATCCATTTAGATTTTTTGTGTGTGGGGATAGGTAGGATCCTGCTTCTTTCTTTTTATTATTATTTTTATTTTTGTAATTTTTATTTATTTATTTATTTTTTTGAGTTGAAGTTTCACTCTGTCGCCCAGACTGGAGTGCAGTGGCTGCTACCGGCCACTGCAGCCCGACCTGGTGGGCTCCGGCAATCCTTCTGCCTCTGCCTTCCAAGTAGCTGGAACTACAGGCGTGCGCTACCACACCTGGCTAATTTTT
>NW_007251108.1:395560-397616 GCF_000164805.1 Carlito syrichta | reverse complement strand
ACTCACCTCAGCCTCCCAAAGGCGTGGGATTACAGGCTGAGCCACTGAGCCCGGCTTAGGGGCTCTGTTTCAATCTTCTGCATGTGGTCAGCCAGTTTTCCCAGCACGATTTACTGAATAGGTTCTCCTCTTCCCAGTAGTTGGTGGTGGAGGCTTTGTTGAAAATGAGCTGAGATTTTTCAATTTTGAGAAATTGAGATTTTGCTTCTGGAATCTCAGTTCTATTCCATTAGTCTATATGCCTGTTCTTGTACCAATACCAGGCTGTTTTGATTATTATAGTTTTATAATAAAGTTTAAAATCTGGGAGTGTGATACTTCCTGCTTCGTTTTTTTTTTCTCTGAGGATTGTTTTGGCTATTTGTGGGCCTTTATGTTTCCATATGAATTCCTGTATTGTTTCTAGGTCTGAGAAGAATGTTGCTGGTAATTTGATGGATATTGTGTTGAATCTGTAGATTGCCTTAGGTAGAACGGACATCTTAACAATGTTGGTTCTTCCAATCCATGAGCATTTTTCCACTCATTTGTGTCGTCTTTGATTTCTTTGAGCAGTGTTTTGTAGTTATCATTGTAAAGGTCTTTCCCGTCTCTGGTTAGGAAGATGCCAAGGTATTTCATTTTTTTGTGGTTATTGTGAATGAAATTGTGCTTTTTATTTGGGTTTCTGTTTATTTATTATTGGTGTATAGAAATGCAATTGTCTTTTGCACACTTATTTTATACCCTGAGACTTTGCCAAAGTCCTTTATTAGCGCAAGGAGGTTTTTGACAGATTCTCTTGGGTTTTTGAGGTATAGAATCATGTCATCTACAAAGAGGGATAACTTTATTTCCTCTTTTCCTATTTGGATATCCCTGATCACCTTCTCTTCTCTGATTGGTCTAGTTAGAACTTCTAAAACTATGTTGAACAGGAGGGGTGAGAGTGGGCATCCTTTGACTTGTTCCAGTTTTCAGGGGAAATGGTTCCAATTTCTGTCTATTTAGCAGTATGCTGGCTGTGGGTTTCTTTCTTTCTTTCTTTTTTTTTTTTTTTTGAGTTGGAGTCTCATTCTGTTGCCCAGACTGGAGTGCAGTGGCTGCTCCCGGCCACTGCAGCCTCAACCTGCTGGGCTCCGGCGATCCTTCCGCCTCAGCCTTCCGAGTAGCCGGAATTACAGGCATGTGCTACCATGCCTGGCTGATTTTTTGATTTATTGTAAGAGATGAGGTCTCGCTGCCCAGGCGGGTCTCGAACCCGCAGGCTCAGGCAATCCACTCACCTCAACCTCCCAAAGGCGTGGGATTACAGCCTGAGCCACGGAGCCCGGCTTGTGGGTTTCTTGTAGATGGCTCTTACTATGTTTCATCTATGCCTAGATGTTCGAGGGTTTTTATCAAGAAGGGGTGCTGGATTTTATCAAAAGCTTTTTCTGCATCTAATGTGATTTAATCATGAGATTTTTGTTTTTACATTTGTTGATGTATTTAATTACGGTTATGGTCTTACAAATGTTGAACCAGCCATGCATCCCAGGGATGAAGCCTACTTAGTCATGGTGGATGATTTTTCATATGTGTTGCTGAATCCGATTTGTTAGGATCTAGTTGAGAATTTTGGCATCTATGTTTATTGGCCTGTAGTTCTTTTTTTGTTGGATCTTTACCTGGTTGGGTATCAATGTGATGTTAGCTTCATAAAATGATTTGGGGAGAGTTCCATCTTTCTCAATTGCCTGGAATACTTTCAAAAGGATTGGTATCAGTTCTTCCTTGGACGTTTTGTAGAATTCTGCTGGAAAGGCATCTGGTCCAGGACTCTTTTTTGTAGGTAGTTTTCTTATGATATGTCAATTTCCTGGATTGTTATTGGTCTATTTAGGGTCTTGATTTCTTCTTGTTTCAGCCTGGGGAGGTTGTGTGATATCAGAAAGTCTTTTATTTCCTTTAGGTTTTCAAGTTTGTTTCCATACAAGTGCACATAGTGGTCTCTGATAATCTTTTGTATTTCTTTAGGGTCAGTTGTGACTTCATCTTTTGTGTTTCTGATTGAGTTTATTTGGGCTTTTTCTCT
>NW_007251108.1:314256-395377 GCF_000164805.1 Carlito syrichta | reverse complement strand
TTGTGATCTTTCCATTTTCTTCATGTGTGTTTGTAGAGATATGAATTCCCCTCTTACTACTGCTTTCATGGCATCCCAGTGGTTTTGGTAAGATGTTTCTTCATTTTTGTTTGTTTTCAGGTATTTTAAATCTCTGTTTTGATTTCCATGTTAACCTGGGAGTTGCTTTGCATCATGCTGTTTAGTGTCCATGTCTTTGTGGGTTTTGGGGGAACTTTGTTGGTGTTGATATTTATTTTTGTTCCACTGTGGTCTGAGAAGTTGCATGGCAGAATTTCAATCTTATGAAATTTGTTTATGCTTGATTTATGGCCAAGGACGTGGTTGATCTTAGAGTACATTCCATGTGGTGATGAGTGGAATGTATATTCTGTGGTCGTTGGGTGGGGTGTTCTGTAGGTATATCAGTTGTCCATTTGGTCAAGAGTCACAATGAGGTTCCAGATCTCCTTGCTGATTTTTTTGTATCGATGATCTGTCTAGGTTTGTGAGTGGGGTATTAAAGTCCCCAGTTATGACAGTGTTAGAGTCAATATCCTCTTAAAGTTTGCCTAGAAACTCTGCCAAATTCTTTCTTTTTTTAAGGACACTAGTCATATTGGATTTAGGAACCCACCCTACTCCTGTATGACCTCATCTTAACTAATTATATTGGCAACCACCCTATTTCTAAATAAGGTCACATTCTGAGGCCCTGGGGGTTAGGACTTCACCATATGAGTGGGTGGAGGGTACAACTCAACCCATAACACCACTTCTTCAAGGTTTTTTGTGTTTTTTTTTTCTTAGAGATGAAAGAGATGTTTTGGTCACAGGATTACTGATAAGTATAAACAAGATAATATGAATGAATCAATTTCTAAATGAAAAAGCCCTATCCATATAGTATCGGTTATTGAGGAATAGAATATCTATGTTTGTATAGAGTGTCCCATCAAGAAGTTGTTTCAGCCAAATCAGGTTCCTATTCCCTCTGCCCAGAAAAACCAGAACTGATGCAGCCATTACAATGGAGAAAGAGTTTGATATTGCAAAGCAACTTAGCAGGGAGGGTGGGGGAAATTACTCAAATCTACCTCTCCAAAGATTCAGAGGATCTTTTTTTAAAAAGGAACTTGGTGGGAAGAGGGATAGGGTCTGTTGATTGGTTGTTGATGTCACTGGGGGGAGTTGAGACTGTCTTCCTAGGGTCCTGTGACTGGTAGAGGACTTCCTGGTGCTCTGGGCCTAGGTAGGAGTTTGAGTCTGCCTGAGTACAAAGTCTGAAAAAGATCTCAGATGCCATTCTTAGGCTTTACAATATGCTGTCTATAAAACAATTCCTCTGTCAAGTACTACCTGCTGACCTCAAACCATTATGGAGGCAGTCTAGGAGGAAGATGTAGGGGAAGGTGGGATCCCTAGAGATTGAAGCCACTTTTTGTCTCTTGAATGGCTTCTTGTTTCCTCAAGCAGTCTTGTGTTGATTGGTCTTTTGGCATAGCTATCCCTCTTCTCCAAGGGCTGGAGAGGAAGGTAATTGCAAGGAAACTTGGAAACAACATGGTATTCATTTATTTCTAATGATAGCTTCAGTTTTTACTCCATGACCCGATACTAATTCTATACAGGTAGTTTAAAGTTCACATGAAGAAACACTACAGAAAAGTCCCCTTTCAGTTAGAAAGATGGGAATGGTCACTGCATTTTTATCCACTAGAAAGTTGTCGGTGTTATAAGGGGGCCAGTGTTGACTAAAGTAAAAGCACTCCTAACTCTCATCCTCCATCCATATAGAAGACTGATTACTGACTTTTCCCAAGGAAAAATGAACCACAACAGCCCCTTCATTTGTCCTTCCAGGTATTTTTTTTTTTTTTTTTTTAAAGGCCTTGTTTTTGCCTTTTAATTCTTTCTCTGAGTCTACTTCTTAAAAGGTTAAGATCAAAGTTAAACTTTCTAATTTTTTTAAGAGTCTATCATAAAGTGAATTATGAAGTATCCAAATGCCTGACAATGAAAATGTTTAAGCAGCATTGTCCCATAAGGAATAAAGTAAGCATTCTGTTTTAAGTTGAAAGTTGATCTGTAGGAACACATATTTTTTAGGATTCTGGGTTTCTGTTATTGGAATACATTAGAGAAATTATAAAGAAGTCACTCAGTGATTGCTGTTTCCCCAGTAGTCATGCAACTTACTTCTGAAATTTAATTTGAAACTAGAGTAAAATATTTCTTTTTAAAACATTTATTTATTAGAAACATTAAAAATTTTATTTATTTATTATAGAGTTGTGGGGTACAAGTGAGGATTTACAACATAAGTAGGCAAACATGCAGGTGAAGTTTGGGCTTCTAGGTAGCCCTTACTTCCTTGGTAGTGGAACAGGTACCCTTTGTGTTGTCATGTTTCCCCCCATGCTTCTTCCTCCCTCCCTTCCCTAGAAGTCCTCCCTGACTGCTTGCTGATCCCACAGGGGCCAGAACATGTGGTATTCAGTTCTTTGTTTCTGTGATAGATCACTTAGTATGACAGTTTTCAACTGCATCTAAGTTGCTGCAAAGGTCATGATTTTGTTCTGCTTTATGACTGGGTAACAGTCCATTGTGTATATGTACACATTTTCTTTATCAATTCTATTTTATCCAGTATGCCTTTGATGGACAGCAGGATTGGTTCCATGTTTTTGCTATTGTGAATAGTGCAGCAATAAACAAGTGCGTGCAGGTATCTTTTTGATAGAGTGATTTATGTTCCTCTGGGTATAATCTCAAGAGAGGTATTGCTGGATCAAATGGAAGATCAATTTTTAGTTCTTTTAGGAATTGCCATACAGTTTTCCATAGAGATTGAACTAGCTTACATTCCCACTAACAGTGTGGAAGCATTCCCTTTTCTATGTCTAGGTGTTTGAGGGTTATCAAGAAGAGGTGCTGGATTTTGTTGAATACTTTTTCTGCATCTAATGAGATAATCATGTGGTCCTTGGTTTTAAATCCATTAACGTACTAAATTAAGTTTTGAATATTGAACCAGTCCTGTTTCCTGGGAATGAAGCCCACCTGGTCATGGTGGATTTTCCTTGAGATGTGTTGGATTCTGTTTGTTAGAATCTTGTTGAGAATTTTTGCATTTATGTTCATCAAGGAGATTGGCCTGTAATTCTCTTTCCTTATTGGGTCCTTGCCAGGTTTGGGTGTCAGTATGACGTTAGCTTCATAAAATAAGTTAGAGAAAATTCCTTCATTCTCTATTGCCTAGAAAACTTTCAATAAGATTAGTATCACCTCCTCCTTGTATATCTTTTAGATTCAGTTGGGAAGCCATCTGGCCCAGGGCTGTTTTTGATGGGGAGGTGTCTCATGATTGAGTTGATTTCCTGGAGTGTTATTGGTCTGTTTAGAGTTTCAATTTCTTCCTGTTTCAACCACTGTAATCTGAGAAGATACATGATATTATTTAGAGCTTTGGAAACTTGTTCACAATTGATTTATATCCCAGAATGTAATCAATTTTGGAGTATGTTCCATTCCATGTACTGATGAATAGAATGTGTACTGTGTAGTTGTTGGATGGAGTGTCCTGTAGATGTCTATTGAATCCATTTGATCGAGAATCAGGTTAAGATTCCAGATCTCCTTGTTGGTTTTTTGCCTCAACCCTCTGTCTAGGGCTGTTAGTAGGGTATTGAGGTCTCTAACTATGATTTGTGAGTGTCAATGTCCTCTCTTAGTTTACTTAGTAGTTCTTTTATAAAATCGGGTTCTCCTGTGTTGGGTTCACATATGTTTATTTAGGATGGATTTTTCTTGCTGGTGGATTGAGCCTTTTATCATTATGCAGTGTCATTTGTGTCCTTTCTAACTTTTGACAATTTGAAGTTTGCTTTGTCTGATATTGGAATAGCTACCCTTGCTCTTTTCTGCTTTCCATTTGCCTGAAAGGTCATTTTCCAGCCTTTATCTTTGAGCCTATGGATGTTCTTTGCTGTGAGATGAGTTTCCTGGAGGCAGTAGAATGTTGGATTATGCATCTTTATGCAGTTTGCCACTCTATGCCTCTTTAATGGCGCAGTCAATTCATGTTCAAGTTAATTATTGAAATGTGTCAGTTTATCCCTACCATAGGGCTCTTAGTGGGGTGCTTTGTTTCTGTCTTACTTTTGTATTTATATATGTGTGTATTTTCATTTTTATGAATAATCTGTATGCTCTGTTAACTCTGTGCTTGCCTGTACTTGTGTGATGAGTATGACTATTCTTTTGTTTCTGTGTTCAACACCTTCTTAAGTATATCCTGAAGGGCTGGTCTGGAGGCAGCATGTTCTCTAAGGTATTGGATGTCTGGGGAAGGATTTTAAATTTTCATCACTGAAGAAGCTTGGCTTGGTGAGGTAGGAAATTCTTGGCTAGAATTGTTTATGTTTGTTTGACAATGTTAAAAATGGGACTCTAGTCCCTTCTGGCTTGTAGTGTTTCTGCAGATGTCTTGAGCAATTCTGATGGGTCTTCCCAAATAGGTGGTTTGACCTTTCTTTCTTGCTGCCTTTAGAATTTTTACTTTCATGCTTACCTAGTGGAAGCAGATTACTATGTGTCTTGGGGATGGTCTTCTCTTGTGATACCTTGTGGGGGTCCTCTGAATCTCTTGTACTTGAGTGGTCACCTCTCTAGTGAGATATGGGAAGTTTTCTTGGATGACCTCATGGAATGCTTACTCTATAGTGTTGTCAGTTTCTTTTTACATTTCAGGGACACAAATCAGGCATAGATTTGGCTTCTTGACATAGTTCTATATCTCTTGGAGGATTTGTTCATTCTTTTTGAATCTTTTTTCTGTGTTTTTTTTTTTTTTTGAGTTGGAGTCTCACTCTGTCACCCAGACTGGAGTGCAGTGGCTGCTCCTGGCCACCGCAGCCTTGACCTGCTGGGCTCTGGTGATCCTTTTGCCTCAGCCTTCCAAGTAGCTGGAACTACAGGTGTGTGCTACCACGCCCAGCTCATTTTGATTTATTGTAGAGATGAGGTCTAGCCAAGTTGCCCAGGCGGGTCTCGAACCCGCGGGTTCAGGCAGACAGACTGGTTTAGTTTTATATTTTGGAATTCAAGCTCTGAGATTCTTTTCTCTGCCTGATTGATCCTGTTTCCTATGCTTGCTAATGTGTTTTTAACTTCTAGGATATAGTTCTTCATTTCCAGTATTTCAGAATGGGCCTTTTTTGAATTTGGCCAACACTGCTTTTACTTCCTGTATGATTTTGGTGAGTTTCACTTGTAGTATCTTGTAGTTCTCTTTATTTATTTTTGTCATCCAATCTCTGAGTTCTGTGACTGTCATCTGGGACAGATTGCTCTGTGGGGCTTCCATTGTTTGTGAACTGATAGCTGCTTTTTTGGGTACTGTCTCTTTAAGATTCTGAGGATTTCCTGTGTGAGTGTGTGTGTGTGTGTGTGTGTGTGTGTGTATGTGCTTATTTTTCCTCATTTGTTTGGTTGTGTTGCTCTGAAGCTAGTTATTGTCCCTCTGTTCTAGGGCTCTTTCTGGAATTCAATATAGATCACTTAGTGAGAGAGAGAGAGAGAGAGAGAGAAAGAGAGGGGCATTTACTTCTGCTCTGTGCTCCACCCCGAAAAAGGCACCTCTGCTGCAGAGTTTCTCCCATGGTCAGTCCAGTGGGGTTGTTTTTAGACCCACTGTAAGTACTCTACAGGGAATGGGCCAGGGGATGGGACCTCTGCTGTTTGTGATTTGCGGTCCAGATACCTTCCCACTGGGAATGACTTCAGGTGTCTTTCATGTCCCTTCCTCCCTATTCAAGTCCACATTCAGCACTTGAAGGAGAGCAAGCTCCCTTCCATGGTAGAACCCTGCCTGTGGATGCATGGGGCTGGGAGGTGATCCTTCCTGATCTGGGGATGGAATTAGCTGCCAGATGTTGGCAGCAGGTGCCAACTGAGTTTAATCTGTAGGTGAGCTTTCCTGGCCTGGGAGCAGCAGCTGGGCTCCACTGGCAGAAGGTGTGAGCTTGGAAGCTGACTGAGTGCAGGTTTGTTCCCTGTTCTGCTTGGGCTCTCCCCCACTGTGCCCTGACCAGGATGTCAGGGATGGGATCAATGACTCATGTGTGGCCGGGGGATGGGGACCAACCCAGAGTGTGTCAGGATCACTCACCCCCTCTCATGCATATGCAGGGCTTCAGAACCTGGTGCATGGTGGGACATGTGGTGTCCAGAATCCAGCATCTGCCATCACAGCACCCTGCTTACTCATCTCTGTGTGTTTGAAGAGACCTCCACTGGATGCAGGGTGTTGTAGTCGTTCGAAAGTGTTCAGGGTGTCTGCATCTAACAATGGTTGTGCCATATTCTCTGCCTCATTTGGTGAGAAAGACACTGGTCTGCGGCTCCATAGTGATCATCTGGATCCCTCCCTCCAGGTATTCCTGATGTCTGACTTCAAGTGTGACTATAATTTCCTGGGGATTGAGAGCAGAGAGTCACAGGACACGGAAGGAGCTTTAGAGGTCACCTATTTAGATTAGATCTTGGTTTGGTACTGGTGATGAGGTCATTGTTCCCTTGATGAGCACACTGAGACCCAGAAGCACGAGATGACTGCTGGAAACCCCATTCCTTGTTAGAGAGCTTTTCCTTCCTTCATGGTACTTCACAAAGCATGCTTTAAGTCAGTAGGTCTTTTCAGAATGCTATTGTTTGGCTCACTTTGCTTTTCCTTTATTTATTTTATATTTTTAAATATACAGTATATAAATAGTAGAGACAATGTTAGTAGGCTCGTCTCCAACTCTGGGACTCAAGGAATCCTCCTGCCTAGTCCTCCCAAAGTGCTGGGATTACAGGAGTGAGCCAGTATGTTCTTATTAGTCTGGATGAAGCTCATTATGTTGTAAATGATTTATTTACTTGTATATCTATTCTGCTGACCTAAAGAATCTTTTGAGGCCCCAGCATGTGTACTGGTCTTTGTAGCTCAAAGCCTAGAACAGTGATTCTCAAACTTTGGCATGCATCAGAATCACCTGAGGGCTTCCTGAAACACACATTAATAGACCTGCCCCCAGAGTTTCTGGTTCAGTAGGTGTGGGCTAGGGCTGAAAATGTGCATTCTAACAAGTTCACAGGTGTTGCTGATGCCCCTGGTCTGGGAACCACACTTTGAGAACCACTGATCTAGAACAGTTGCTGGTATACAGTAAGTGCACAATAAATGTTTTTGGAATGCCTGAATAAAGGTAAGGAAGATTATCCTATATGTGACACTAGGAGACCATAAGGAGAAAACAGAAAATTGCTTACATCCCTCCTTTGATTCCCCAGGGTGATGAGGACAAAGATTATTTACTAAAAGCATTTTGAAAGCTGCTACAGTTTTAGCCAATCCTGTCTATGTCTTTTCCTTAGTGCCAAAGTTTGTCATGAGAGTGGGTTTGGGGTTTGGTTAGTGTGGGAGTGAGGCAAGTTATTCAGTTCATGTTAGACATAAGGAGATAAATTTCTTGTAGGTTTAAATTAAAATAGGGTAAGCATTCATCCATCTTTCTTGTCAATATATGTCCTTCATCCAACCCACCAGGCACATCATACTTGATCACCTTGTGGGCTGGAATGTGCATCTACCAGTGCAGTAAATCATAGAATCAACAGGGAATCACCCAAAACACAGTCACCATGTTGTAAGAAAAGTCCAAATCAATTTAGGCAATAACTTTAATTATTGAGAACGTCCTTATAATCTTAGAAGCTTGAGAGATGGTAATCAAAACTCATAACCAGACACCTTCAGCCGACCCCTCTTAGCTCATAGAAGGTAGAGACATGGTAACCAAAACTCAAAACCAGATACCTACAGCCCTCTGCTCTTAGCTAATGGCTTGCTTAATAATAATTATATGAGTATATAAAGCTTGTTATCAAAGGCAAGCATGTGTCTTTGCTCTGAAGGCACCCATGTCCCTTAAAGTGTCTTTTTATTTCTAATAAATTCTGTCTTAAACTATACTTGGGACTTGCTCTGATATTCTTTTCTGTGGCTGACTAAAGAGAACCCACAGAGCAACACACCACACCTCACCTGGCATCAGGAGTAGAGAAGACAAACTTAATGTTTTCCTACCTGCCATTTTGGAGCAAAGATCATCAAAATGCCATACTTCCTATCTTCATGAGAACTACAAACAATGGTTTGCTGTTTGTTTGTTTTTTTTAAACCAGCCTTCTCAGTTCATTCTAGCCCCCTTTAGGGAAGAGCTGAATTCTCACTTTTTTTTTCTAGTTTAACAAAATCAATCATAAATAAAACCATTAACCAAAGGAAATAAATTGGTGTTTAGTTGAAAAAAATTGAATCCATTTGCATAAATGCCAATTACATTTTAAAAATTGCATTCATGCTAATCACGTGTTTCAAAAAGGTTTCCATTAAAGCTTCTGATTAATTTCATGGAAAAATAGGAATATGGTCTGTTTTAAACAAATCATTAAATATGGCTATATATTGATTACTGTAACTTGTAAT
Organism: Carlito syrichta; assembly: GCF_000164805.1. Classification (NCBI taxonomy): domain Eukaryota; kingdom Metazoa; phylum Chordata; class Mammalia; order Primates; family Tarsiidae; genus Carlito; species Carlito syrichta. Next base: position 386,862 of record NW_007251108.1, on the reverse strand, counting down.
GCTGCTATACTAACAATTTATTTCCAACACATGCCTCCCTGAAAACAAAATATTTCCTTGAGTCTGGTTGAGCTATCAATTAATCTCCACTATCTGTTTTTTCAATCACTTGAATATTGGGGTGGTTTCAAATGACTGTACTGGGCAGGAAGGAGTGTGGAATCACTGGGCAATCTACGAATTGAATTGTGGAGTGAAGCCATAGAACTCGATTGTTAGTGGTTCTTGAGAGTTAATTGGGGGTTGGGCTTTTTGTAGAAAAGGGGAAGAAGTTAATGAGAAAAAAAGGGATTAAAGATTCAAGAGGAAGGACAACATCCTGATAGAAGCCAGGGAGGGTGAATGTGGGGTCTCTACTGGAAGAGAAGTCTTAAAATAAAGAAGGGGCTCGCTTCCTTCTTAGGTATGAGGAAGTAAAGTGGGCACAAAGGGTATGGTGACAATTATACCTTGTGAAAGTTTAATGACCTCATCTTCGCCTAATTTTACGGAGAAGAAAATCAAAGTCCAAAGAGGTGAAGTGTCCTGACTGAGGTGACCTTAGACAAGGTGAGTTTCAGGTCTAGTATAAGGTTATAGTTCTTAACCATGCCATCCTATCCCCTCTTATTTCTGTTCCCTACAACCACATTGTTCTTTCCTTAGCACAATAAGCAGTTGTTTACTAAAACCTGGCTAATGTCTGTGGGAGAGAAAAAGGGTAAGAAAAAATAATAAAGGCAAATTTAATTTAGTTGAGAAACAATTTAAATGCTTAATTGATTGAAAGAAAAAAAGAACTAAGAACAGGTGGTGCTGTAGTATGTCAGGAATCTTCAAATGAGAGTCTGGATGTCATTATTTTGTATTCAAAAGGAAAGATGTGGAAGTCTTTGAGTACTAAGCTACATTGTAGCATGCAAGGCACAGAGATTTTATGAAGAAATCCAGTTTGGGCTGGAGAGAACATCCACTTTTTAAGGAGTAGAGATAGATTCCAACCGTATAGCAAATATTTATATAGACTCATACAGCTTGTATCAATGGTGGTAGTGAAGTTTTTATGCAGTTGCAAAATGGCAACCAGGAAGAAAATGGCTACATGACTACCTTTCCAGCGGTGATGGTTGATTTTGGGTGTCAGCTTTACTGGATTAAGGGTTACTTGGACAGCTGGTAAGCACTAATTATTCCCAATGCTCAATAGATATTGAGCCTATCCCTCTCCTGCTGAATGGAAAACCCAGGTAATTTTCCTTTTACTATTCATTAGAATGATTGGGTTGCACTAAGTGTGTCTGTGAAGGTGTTTCCAGAGGAGACTAGTGTGTGAGTTGATGGACTGAGTGGGGAAGATCAACGTAGGCAGGTACCATCCAATGGGTGGGGGAATGAATAGAACAAAATGGCAGAGGAAGGGCAAATCTCCTCACTCTTCTGGAATGGACTCTCTTCTTTACCTTGGATGTCAGAATTCCAGGATTTCTGACTTTTGGACTCTGGAATTTGCATCAATGGGCCTCTCAGGCCTTCTGTCTCAGACTGAAAATTATATCATTGACTTACCTGGTTCTGAGGCTTTCTGGCTTGAACTGAGCCCTGATACTGGCTTTCCTGGTTTTTCAGCTTACAGACTGCCTATTGTGGGACTTCTTAGCCTCCAAAATCAAGTGAGCCAATTTTTCTATATTTATATATATGAAATTTATTTTTATATATGAAATCTATTTTCATATATTTTGCCATATATCCTGTTGGTTCTATTTTTCTGGAGAACCCTAACTAAAACACCAGTTGTGCCACATTGTTTGTATCACATTCTGCCAAAGGTAAAACATTCATGGTCCTGTTTTTTGAATCTTCACTCCAAATTTCTATTTCATTATGTTCTCTAGTGAAGGAACACAACTGTATTTGAACAAGTTGTGTTTATAACTCATCTTAGGGAGGGAGAAAGCACATCACAGGGAACTATGGTGTATTTCAGTAAGAGAGTGTAAGAAAATATTTCTAGGGCCAGGCGTGGTAGCTCAAGCCTGTAATCGCAGCACTTTGGGAAGTCGAGGTGAGGGGCTTGCCTGAGCCTGCGGGTTTGAGACCAGCCTGGGCAACATGGTGAGACCTTGTCTTTACAACCAATCAAAAAATTAGTGTGGTGGCGCGTGCCTGTAGTTAGAAAGCTGAGGCAGAAGGATCGCCAGAACCTAGCAGGTTGACGCTGAGGTGGCTGTGAGTGTACTACTGCGCTCCAGCCTGGGTGGCAGAGTGAGACTCCAACTCAAAAAAAAATAAAAAGAAAATATTTCTAGGACTTTAGCTTTAGTAGGGTAATTTAGCAAGGACCCAAGGACCAGGTCTTCACTCTAGATTGGGTGCTTTCTGAAAGTAGGGTCAATTCTGTGGTTGGATGTTTCAATACTTCTTATCTACAGGGAGAGCAGCAGGGTTAAAACTATAACAGGAAAGAAGCAGCACTAAGATTAGTTGAGAGAGGAGCATTTGGGGTATTTTAAAAATTTTTTTGTCGATATTCAGATATCACCACTGAGTGGTGATGTCTTGTCTTGTTTCCACATGGGTACAGAGTGGTCTTGTCCGATGTTGATTTTCTGTGAAATTGTTTTTATGTTTAACAGGAGAATGCCAAGGCCTAGCTAACTGTATTAGTTCAGCCCTGGATGACAAAGGCTGCTTTTTCTCTTTCTCAGTATGAATTTATTTACAGAAAAAATACAAAGTTCCAGAAAATAATTTCCAAAATGTATGTGTGTGTGTGTGTCCACTGATCTCCACGTCAATGCATGCAGTTGTGTGGTGTACGTTTTGGGTGGGTTTCTTTTCTTTCTTTTTTTTTTTTTTTTTTGAGTTGGAGTCTCACTCTGTCACCCAGACTGGAGTGCAGTGGCACGCTCACGTCCAGCACAGCCTCGACCTGCTGGGCTCCAGCGATCCTTCCGCCTCAGCCTTCCAGTAGCTGGAACTACAGGTATGCGCTACCACGCCCGGCTAATTTTTTGATTTATTGTAGAGATGAGGTCTCGCCAAGTTGCCCAGGCAGGTCTCGAATCTGTGGGCTCAGGCAATCCACTCAACTCGGCCTCCCAAAGCGGAGGATTAAAGGCTGAGCCACCGAGCTCGGCTGGATGGGTTTCTTAAACACAGTGGAATCCTTGTACTCTAACTTTCTCAAGTAGATTCCCCTTCTTCTGTTTTAATTCTAGGATCTGTTATGTCATTTTCAGTTAAAGCAGCTGTAGAATAAGAATACAAAATTAGCAACTGAAGTCAGGACTTAACTCATTAGCATGTTGCCTAAGATGCCCATGCTAACTGGCTAACTGTACTGTAATATCAGATTTTTTAGATCTTTGTGATTCTCGAATGCCTCAGAAGTTGAGTGTTGAGAAGGTGAATTAGTAATGATAAAGTACAATTTAATTGTTTTATATTACTCTGTGATGATTAAAACTTCTGTTTAGCATATTTCAAGATACACACTAATAATGACTTTCTTAAAATTATGAAAAGCAGTAGGTAACAAAAGTGAAGTCATTTTTCTTGTTCCCTGTCTCAGGCACTGCCTTTCAAAGTTCTGAACTTCTAAAAATTTGGAAGAAAAAAATGCTGATTTGTGGCCCCTGTGTAGAAGCAATTGTATATAGAGTTGCTGGTTATCACTGCAAACCAAAAGCCTTTTAAGAAATCATCAAGTAACTAATATTAAGTGACATAATTTGGATTTACATAATTTGGGCTCTAAAAATGAATGTTTTGACTCTGTAAAATGTCATATTTGGTCTCATCTAACAGAAAAATGATTCAGTAGAGAACAGGCCAGATATCAGGATTCCTGGGTTTCAGTCCTGGCTCTACACCTAAGTAATTATGAGTAATTTACATGATTTGCTGGACTTTCCTTTCCTTGTCTGTAAAAGGCCTGTGCTAATGCTCACTCTTTCTGCCTCAGCATTACTTGGTCAAGCGAGATCATGTTTATAAATGAAACAAAAGATGTGAGTTCGTATTACAGGTGCCTCCAAGGAGGTGGATCTCCTTAAAGAGAAGCTGGCAATCTGTAAAAAAGTAATTTTATACAGAAGAGCACATTGATGGGTTTTTGAAATCCAAAAGTGAGTTTGGCAAGCTCTAGGAAAAGAGAGCCAAATAGTTCTGCACAAGCTGTTTTGTGGCAATCAGGGAAAGAAGTGGTGTAGAGAAGGAAATGAGAGGGAAAGGGAAAGGAATAATCAGCAAGAAGACAAGAGGTCCAAAGATGTACTGGAGGAGGATGCCTTATATAATTTTCAAGAATAATGATGTGTAATATGTGGTTTAAATTTGCTTGTAGTACAGCAATATAACTCTCTACTTATGACCTTCAGTAAAGGTTTTTCAAAACACAAGAGCTTTATGTTCACCTTGTTCGACATGAAGGTGGGAATGGGGCTAGGTTGAGAAGAATCTAGAAGAGGAAAAAAAAAAGCTAAGAAGTACAAAACAGAACAAAAATTTAGTAGAAGAAGACTTGAAACAGAAATTAGTATAAGAACTTAAGTAACCCCAGGAACCAAAGAGATCCTGAGCAGACAATCCACAGGATAAGGAACCAATATTATAGACCATAAAGACAGAATGACCCTGGATGACAGGTGAGTAAAGAATAAAAAAGACTAGGGAGAAATATGAAATGACAACGATATGAGTTGTTACCATATTTTGAGAAGTTAGAGTATTGAGATAATTCAAACAAAAATGCATTTAATAAAGAACCCAGCTCCTTTGCTTATAAAATGTAGCTAGTTAAAAAAAAAAAAAGTTTAGTTCTTATGGTCAAGAAATGATTTTGCAGGACCTAAAAGGAAAACAGACATGTATCTCCTTTTCTGGTGTTAAAAAGACAATTAATATGATGTGAGTTGACTCTTTAATATTCATGGCTATAAGGACAGAATAAAAATTTTCACATTTAGTTTGAAGTGTTTCCTACTTGTCAATGTTCATAAACTGGGCTGACAACTTGAGGTCACAGTTGGAGTTAAGTTTGTATATCCCAAAATGGAGAATTTAGAGGTTCCCATGGCTTTTCTTGATGTTTGATTAATGTATATTCTTTAGTGCCTGGGTGAGGGAGAGAGGGACACAGATAGGGGACTTCGGACCTTTGTTTTGTCTTTCTTCCTTTGAACATTGCTTGGAGCAGGTAAAACTTTCTCCACAGCAAATTCTACATTGCTACTCAGTGTGGTCTGAGGCCAAGCAGTATCCACATTACCTGGGAACTTGTTAGAAATGCATAATCTCAGACTCTACCTGAGACTACTGAATTGGAATCTGCATTTTAACAAGATCCCCCAGTGATTCATATACACATTAGTGTTTAAGTTCTCATGTAGGAAGTATTATGCAAATCCATTTCTTAGGTGACATGAGAGCCAGCTTATGAAAAAGGGATGGGATGTTACTGCTGTCACTAGACATTTCATCAGGGATTTGGCTGACAAGTGAATTAAATGGTTTAGAGATAGACAAGGGACAGTAGGGACTTGGCTATACTTGGGGCTCCGTAACAGCTTTAAAAAAAGCCTATTTGGTCTCTCTGTATTTCTGACCAAAAAGAGACTAGCAATTGCCTACCAGGAAACCAGAAGGAGCTGATATTTCCATTATTCTGAACAGAATTTTAAAGCTGACAGATTGTGAAAAGTAATCGAGCTGTTATGTTCCTAGTGAAGTGCTGAGGGAAAAGAAAAGAGTAACATTAGCTTCTGAGGTCAAAAAAACCTGTCTTCTATTTCCTTTGCATCTTAAAACTCCTCTAGTAGAGTAGGACCCTCATGAAGTGAGTACTTGATAAATGTCATTAATGATGATTTGTACCACTGTGGTAATATTTTTAATGCAGCTCATTCCAACAAATGTTCTGCTTCTCATGTTAACTTTTATATACCTAGCAACCCAAAACATACATTGCTGAGTGCACAGAATATTGGGCTCTGGCTAAGTGTGATTAAATATTGATTTCTGAGCCCCACAAACATTTAGCGATGCAGAAACTGTTGGGTGCTGGATCATTATGGACTATGGGGCTGATGTTGGCAGAATTCCAATAGTCACGATTTGCAGTAAAATTCCAGAGTGGCTGTAAGGCCTAGGGTATGGGTTTGACCCTTGCATATGGCCCTGACCTGTGCCGTGGTCCACTGACTGTTCCTTGCCCTGGTCACCTGTCTTTGCAGACATATGCTTTTGGCAACCAAGGGAAATAGACAGAAGAGATGTTTAATGCAAATTAATCTTGACTGCTAGAGAAAACAAACATAGGCAAAATATCTGTAGGAAGGAGTAGAATAGTTATTGCTTTTTTATATCTGCTGCGGGAGTTACTATCAGAGAACTGTGAAAAAATATTTATTTAAGGCTCAAATATATGGTGTTGAGAATAAAAAGGGCTAATCTATTCACAAGTTGTGGAGAATTAAAGATGACTAAATTTTTTTGAAATTTCTCCCTCAAGACACATAGATGTCTCCTCTTTTTGAATTTGGGCAGGCTCTGTGACTGCTTTAATCAATAGAATATTGTGGAAGTGGTATTTGCCAGTTTCTGGGCACAGGTCTTCAGATACTGACAGCTTCTACTCCCTGTCTCTTGCAACCCAGTCATACATAGGCTTCATGTAGGTGCTACGTGGAGAGTCCTAGCTGAGCTCCTAGCTAATGGTCAGTATTAACTAGCATGTAAGTACTCATCTTAGATATCCAGTCCAGTTGAGCCTTCAGATGACTCTAGAAACTATCTGACCACAGCTCTGTAAGAGTACTGAGGTAGAACCAAGCAATTGAACCAGGGCAACTAAGGACTCGTAGAGAACAAACAATATGTCATTTTAAGCCACCGAATTTGGGGGTAGATTGTTATGTAGCAATATATAACTAGGACACAAGTTACTTATTTATTGCAGGAGGCCACTCCAGAGCTATGTGAATCCATTTTAGATATGGTTCCAGGTCTTACATTTAAGACTCCCTGTTGTCCAGTGCAAACACTTGGCCTACCTATGCTTGGAACACTATACTTCCTAAAGTCCAAATTTTGGATAATGCCTTCTCACTGAGAAAATCCCATGCTTACTTTATTAAATTGTCACAGAGGCTATCACAATGGTGAGACCATCAAGTGTTCCTGGTTCTGTTCTCAAAGCAGGGCATGCATACTTTGTGAGCTTGTCCACTCCATGACTCTAGTTCCTTCCTCAGTTCCTCTAAGGAGGACCTGCTATGGCAGAGAGATGACTAGAGCACCAAATGATGTCCATCAAGATCCCATCTTATTTTCATTTCTGATAAATGAAATTCCCAAGGACTCTATGTTGAAGTCAATTATTTGTTTTTGTTAATCTTCCTATATATTATCTGTAAAGAAATTTTGTCAATGAATGAGTCATGACACACTGGTGGCTGGGATTCTTGTAAAGCTTAGGTAGGAACATATGAGGGGGGACCCCCAAAATCCTGGAATTTATGTATAAAAAGTTGTGTATTTGTTCTTTCATGTTTGAACTTCAGTCACCTTCAATGTACTCTCCATTTGATGCAATACATCTATCGAGATGCTTTTTCCATTGCTCAAAACAGCTTTTGAACTTGCCAATTTTGACGCCTTTTAGTGCTTCTCCCATTTTTTGTTTCACTCTTTCACATTGGCAAAATGTCTCCTTTTGAGGAATTTTTTTCATCCAGGGAAACAAACAAAAAATTTGCTTGCAGCAAGATAGGGTGAATAGGGAGCGTGGGACATGGGAGTCATGATATTTTTGGTCAAAGACTGCTGAACACTCAGTGTGGTGTTGGTAGGTGTGCTTGTAATTCACCCATAATGAAATGGGCAAAGGAGTTGTAAGAATCTCCAGAAGAAATTCAATGAAGCTGAAAGTAGCCTCTCACAACAACTCTAGCTAGTACACTGATGCTGATGGGTTCCTAAAACACTCACCTAGCAGGGAAAGTCTGTACTACAGGGGGCTTGCCCTCCAAAAAATCATTCCAGTTTATTTTGGGTCCCCCTTGTATCAACTTCTGAAGGTAAATACAATTCCATGTGTGCTCTGGTCTCAGCACTGGCTGCATGTTATATTCATAGTAGAGTCCTCAAGAAAGTAAAAGTACTCATGACTGGATCTCACCCTAGATTAATTACATCAAAATATCTGAGAATGGGGCCCTAGCACTGGTCTTCCAAATTCTCCCCAGGTGATTCACAGACACAGGGAAGGTTGAGAAGCACATCTAGCCTGGTTGTTTAATTGGCCTCTTGTTTGTGATAGAAGAATACTGTACTTCCCAATAGTGCATCTGTATGTCCAAATCTTAAGACCTAGCTCAAATATATGTCAGAGACATACATATACACGGTTGGAGCTCAGTAACTATTTGTTAAATTAATGAAGACATAAATGGATGTTGACTAGCCCAGCTGCTCTGTCATGGCCTTCCCTTGGATACCAACTTTGTTTCTACATAGGTGGAGATGGAGGTGCCTCAGTTTACCTTTCTCAGTTGGAACTGTCCCACAGTCGTCCTCTTTCATTGTACAGAATGGAGCCATCATTGCTCTAGAACCCCATCTCTGAATGCTCCCTGTTCTGGTCTTTTCCTGTTTAGTTTTTTCTTTCTTATTTAAATGAATCATCTTTATGAAGGTCTAAAATACTTCCTTTCCACTCTCCCAGGCATGGATGGTCACCAGGGGAAGATGGATGCTTCCCAATGTGCTGTGGAACAAAAACCTTTTGAAAGGACCAAGACTGATAAGGCTTCCTGCTTCTCTCCCCGCTGGCAAAGGACTAGCTATTTGCTGAGCTAAAATTATAAATATTCCATGAGCAAGTTCTGAGGTCACCAGACCCTACAATACTCTTTACTGAGTCTCTGTGGTCTCTATACTGATGAACCCAGAGTGTAAATCTTAGCCAGAAGAAGAGCCAGTGGATAATTGTTTTGAGTTTTAGGGCCTCTGCTGAGTTGCCAGTAATTTTACTCATTGTTGCTTTTGCTTTTTTAAAAAAAGAATTCAGAATTTTAAGAGGTTACCAGAAAACTCTTCAGATTTGCTTGTAATTGAGGAATTCCCCTTTGAAGTTCAAATCTTTCTTAGCTCTAATTCGAGAGGGAGTTATGATTCTGTGATGGACTCATGACATTTCTTATTGGGGATATAAAAGGTCAGATTTTAATGCCTTTTTGTGATATATGCATCTGGCCCAAGATCAGGCATCATTCAGTTTTGAATGATGGAATTTAAATTATAATTTAGTGAAGGGATAAGAAATGAGAAATTACAGCTTTGCAGAGATGCCTGAGCTATGCAACAATTCCTCATCACCCTGTGTGAGGGCTTGTGGGTTGGAGCTGTTACCTATAGCAGCTTTTCAGAGACATCATGATGATGCTCTGTAAATAAAAGCTAAAGCTCATCTTGGCTCATATTGCAGTAAGAACCTGACATATCCTACCTTGGAAAAATAAAGACAACTCCCAAGGTATAAATCCTTGTCTTTTGAGCACCCTGAACATTTGATGGCTATTTACCTGTTGCCTCCTATTTTGTCCAACTGCCTCAAAATCCTTGCTTTGTTACACCTTTTCCTCTAACGAGAATTCTTGGGCACACAAAGATCCCTACATCTGTTTCCTTTTTGTGAATATATGAAACAGGACTGATAAAGCCATATAAGCTGGATGAGAGCTCTCCTTTCTAAATCTAGAAATCACTTCTGTTTTACACGAGTCAAATAACTGATTCAATTATCAAGTATTAGTTACACTTTTTTTTTTTTAAAGCTGACAATGTGATGTGGTAGAAAAGGCACTGGGACTATAATAAAGTTATGAATTTTTATTAGCCCGTAGGCTCTCTGAACTTCAGTTTCCTCATCTGTAAGTTACCCATTAGCCTCCGTTTTCTTATCTGTAAATTGCCCTGTTAGTAAATTGCATTGAGGCCAAAATTCATCTATAGTCTCTTTTAAGTAGCTCTATTATTTCATGTTCTGGGGCATGTTAATTGCCCCCTTATAATGAATTCTTTTATTATGTGATTTTACTTTTTGCTTGTGGGCTCATTCTCAACTGAGATTGTTTTTGATAAATGTGAGTCACATGCCCTGGTTTTTGAGAATATCTTTACAGAGAGGCTTTATATTTGCCATGGTTGGGCATCCCAAGGGTTTCACTTGTCTGGGATGAATTTTCACAGTAATGTATCAGTTTAAGATTCCAACACCAGGTAGAATCCATAGCTACATGTGGTACATGCTAGGGCTTGGGGGCTCACCAGACCTGAAGTTTCTTCTATTTTGGGCTCTCTTGGGAAACTCTCTTCTTCCTTGTGCAAGAGAAGGAACTCATGTAGGAGTGGAAGAGCTTATGTAGGAGTATAACTTCCAGTATCACACACTATATACATCCAAAGCTTCATCTCTGATTTTCATGGGAAAACATGTCTACAGCCATGTCTGATATCTCCCTGGGATTCTGTTGCATTAGCTCATGTGCTACACGTTCCTCTGTGTGTTTTTTTGGTACCTGGAAATTTCCCTGTATGTCTTTTGAGTTTGGCTTTTTAAAAAATCATAGTTTACCTACATCTCCTAGGCTCTCTCTGTTTTGTCAAGATGATCTTAGCTCAACTAGCAATGTTGCTGGAACTAAAAATCAAGCATACATCCTTTACGAGAATTTTCCCTTAGTCCTTTTGTTTCATAAATTCACTCTTGTTCGTTGGCAGAAGTACTGTTGCTCAGACTGATGCATATGCAAAGTCCCTGGGGATCTTGTTCAAAAGCAGATTCTGATTGCTGTAGGACCAGGAGCTATAGTTCTGCATTTTAAACAATCTCCCAGGTGATACTGATGCTTCTGACCATACTCTTGGTAGTGAGGTTTAGAGTGAGACCAGCAATAATCTCTTTCCAACTGCCAGTTTATCAGTTGCTGAACTGTATCTGATGTGGTTACCTTATAAAATCTCCACTCATTTGGGCCAGGTGTGGTGGCTCATGCCTATAATCCCAGCACTTTGGGAGGTTGAGGTAGGAGGATCACTTGAGACCAGGAGTTCAAACCAGCGTGGGCAATACAGCGAGACCCTGTCTCTAAAACAACAAGCAAACAAACAAAACACTCAAACTCCACTCATCTGGTTGCTCTCACAAATGAAATTTTATTGTAAAAGCAGTTTGAAAAATGTAAAGAGCTATAAAATATTCCTCCATTTGGAAAAATATCCATAAATTTAAAATGGAATTAAATATAATTGACCTTTAAAACCCTTGAAAATACCCAGAAGTCCTCATCAGCTTTATCCGAAGCTCCCTTCTACCTCATTTTCTTTTTATTAAGCCTATTTTTCCTTAAGGTGAAATTCTGGGCAAATTAATAAAAGAATTAACTTTCCAATTCAATTTAAGATTCCCTTGTATAATTACTTATTGTTAACATTAATATTGATTTATTTTGTTTTGTAAGGACTTTGGCCTCGAAATTTATTCATGGTTAACATCAGTCCTTGAGAACAGAATATTAGAATTCCAAAAACTGGCATGTCGGGTGAAGCTTCACAATATAAGGGATTGCATGATGATAGATTCAAGTAAAGTTACAAGATTTTTTTCACTCTTATATAGGATGAGAAGCATCTTCTAAACTTTCTCCATGGACATCAAAATGTAGAAAAAAAATCAACAGCTGATTGACATTTTGGCTGGTCTAACTTTGGCTGTTTACATATTAATTTTGTGGACTAAAATGCCATCAATTTGCATACCCTGTCAGGTGCAAAGTCAAACCAAGTTCTCAGGACACAAAACAGACAATCAAAACAACAGCTGTACCTAGGAGGGAAAGGATCAATAGCAAATGGGTACCCCAAACCAAATTTACATATGAGTCACAACCCAAGCAAATGATTGTCCTGCTAATCTGAATTTGGAAAGGAGACAAGGGAAAGTTTTACCTTCCTCTCTCTGTAGGGCATTAGGATAGAGATCTGGTAGAGCTAATTTTGCTAAGAATTCTTACCTTTCAGCAGCTTTTATCAGTTGTCCCAGGATCCAATCTGCAGGCTCCAAGGTGAGTGGGGTGTCTCGGCTGTTCTTCATCGGGTGCTAGAAACGGTAGGGGCTGAAAAACTTTTTTTTCTCACGTATAACAAAAGGGCAGATTAACAACAGAGAAGCATACAAACTTACGTTAGTTTTACGAGACAAGGGAGCCTTCGGATATGAAGACCCAAAGAAACAGAAACTGTATACTTTCAGACTGTTTGATGAAGTGGATACTTGTGGAGAAGTATGAGCGAATGAAGAGGAGGGAATGATCTAATGATGATAAACTGGAGTGGAGGAGAGGAACTCAACGAGGCCTGTTTGGAGTCTTCTGTGTCCCTGTGTCTTTGGAGATAAGAATGTTCCTTTCTTCTGGGTGTAGGATAGATACCTCTCAGATAAGGGTCTGTAACCTACTTCAGGAGACAGAAAATTCTTCTCTAGGGTTGAATGCCTGCTTCATATGAGAAGGCCCGAGAATTCTTCCTGCTTCTCAAATGCCAAGGTGCCATATTTTGGGGTATGAACTCCATTGTGACCAAATCGGTGTGACCTTCAGAATTAACCAGGCGTATAGAGTAAGGTGTGAAATATGTTGGCTTCCCCATGGGCTTGCTCCCCATGGGAGAGTTAGGTGACCTGACCACTCACTGTAAGGCCTGGCAGGAGACCCTCGGAGCCTCCAAAAGGGACCAATTTTGACATCTTGTTTTGAGACTTTTAGCTTCCAGAACTGAGAGAGACTAAATTTCTGTTGTTTTAGTCTATGGTAATTTGTCATAGCAGCTACAGGAATCTAATACCAAGGGTATTTATTGCAAGTTCTCAATAAGTGTTATAGTCTTTATTTCATTCCTCATGATCATGTTATGAAGTAGGTACTATCATTATTCCCATTTTACATGTTAGAAAACTCAGGTTCAGAGAGGTTAAGTAGCTGGCCCGAGATCACACAGCTAATAAGCAGTGAAACTGGGATTCAAACCCAGAGCCCCTCTTTTCTTTCTTATGTATGTATGATATATGTATGTATGTATGTATGTATGTATGTATTTACCTCCAAGGCTTTCCTCCTCCCTGTAAGTATCAGGGTGACTATGGAGCCTACTAAGTAGTATTTTCTTCACTGGTTTGAGGGACCAGCACCTTTTTCTCTATCACAGTTGATGGTGCCTAGTGCTTTAGGGCTGTGGTCAAAGAGCCTTCTTGGAAATTCAACAGAGGAGGACATACAGTTTGACAACTTAATGTGAGTCATTTTGCCTCAACAGGCAACTTAAGTTGGAAAGCTTCCCTCTCCCAAGTTGCAGAGGTGTGGGGGTGTCACACACTTTCCCTCCTTTGAGAACACAGCGCAAGGCAGGGGCTCTTTGGGCAGGACTGCATCACACTCGGTTTGGCCCTTTTTCAGGAGCTCAGTGCTGGGAGAAGAAAATGGAAAATGTGAAAGGGCTATTCAGTTCTTGAAGGGACAGGGGATCATTTTAAAAATTAATCCTGGGAAAACACTTAAAACCCTACCTAGCAGAAAGGAAAGCCATGGAAAGCATTTTGAAAAACAAACTTATATTTCTACCAGGATACTGTATTTTAGAGCAAACATTCCCAAGAGAGGCACTAGGGACCTGAAGCCCCTTTACTAGAGGCCCTTCCTTGCCTGAGGGGGCCAGTGGGAGGGAGCAGATTTCCAGGGGATGGTCAGTCTGGGAAAGTTTCCAGAGATCAAAGCCCACTTGGATGCTGGCATCCCCTTCTGCTGTCATGGAAACCTCTACTGGGGGCCAAAACCCAAGCAGACTTTTTAAACTTCATCATTGCCTCATTGGGGAGGCTGGCGTAAGGAAAGAAAGACTTTTCCAATTCCTGAGCTAGAATTGTTAAACCGCCTGTTGAATTTTGTGAAAGCTAGTTTTTCAAAGATGGTGCTTGATCTTCTTGGTTTGTGTTTAAGGATATAGAATCCACTGCCAAGAGCTATTTAACCCCAAAATCTCTATACTTGGTCAGAACTCAGTGGTGCCTCGAGGACTTTACACTTGAATGTTCTTGGAAGAAATGGAACCTCCCTATTAATAAGGACAATAGTAAGGAATATTTGTAAAGGAACTTAGAGTTTAATAATTGCATTCTCTTGCGTTATCTTACTTGGTTTTCATGATAACATTGTGATGTAACTGTTATCACAGTGCAGCAAATCTGAAAATCAAAGTCTTAAAAAGAGAAAGACAACAGACAATTTTCTTACATTGAAAATATGATGAAATGGAATTATGTGTAAATACTAAGACAGTAGCCTGACATACTGGTAGAACCCAATAAACGACATCACCTGCCATCACCCTCATTCTGCTTATTGTTATTAATTACTACCTAATAGTGTTGGCACGGTAGCCCAGGTTGCTGACTCCACACTGCCTACTTTTTTTCTCAAACACGTGGATATCCTTTCCAACTTGACCTTATTTCTTTAAAATTTCTCTCTTTCTTTTCTGAGTTAAGCTGTTAGTAAGCAGAACCAGTGGATTATGAGAGCAATCTAGATGCAACATATCACGCCATCGATCACCAGGTTGATTAAGGTGATCTGACTGGACAAAACTTACATCGTAGGTTAATATAAAATATAAATATAAAAAAGACGGCCCTTTCAGATAAAGGGCTGAGGTCGAGTAGAGTCAACAAGCAGAATGCTCTGGTAAAGCAGTCAGACCATAGAAAAAGGTGGAGGTTTTGGGAAGCTTGCAGAGCTAGGAGTCTCTTGGACGTGCAATGGGCACTCAAGTAAATCCATTCGTACTTCAAAGGAGGTAAAATTTACACTTATCAACTTTGGTTGAGGGGATTGTGTTGGAGAGGAGGGGAAGGGCTATAGTTCCTTGGATTTGGGCTTGATCATATGCACAGACGCTGCCCCTTGTCCAAGATAAAGAGATAAACAGGTTGGGCTTGGTGGCTCAGCCTATAATCCCAGCGCTTTGGGAGGCAAGGTAAGTGGATTGACTGAGCCCATGGGTTTGAGACCCGCCCAGGCAACTTGGTGAGACCTTGTCTCTACAATAAATCAAAAATTAGCCGGGTGTGGTAGTGCGTGCCTGTAGTTCCGGTTACTTGGAAGGCTGAGGTGGCAGGATCGCCGGAGGCCAGCATGTCGAGGCTGCGGTGGCTGGGAGCATGCCACTGCACTCCAGTCTGGGTGACAGAGTGAGACTCCAATTCAAAAAAAAAGAGATAAATGGATACAAAGGGTGTCTTCACTTCTGTGTCTCTGGATGCTTCCACACAAACAGTTTTTTTTTCTCAGCTGTTAACCAAGAAGAAAAGAAGTCTCGATCTATCTATCCTACAGATACTTGTGAAGCTTGGGGTGGGTTGTGGAGATTGTGGAGAGAACAACTGGTCTGATCGACACACTTAAGATAATGAGTTTGGTGATTGTTGACTGGGTGTGCTCACTGCCCGGGTGGGTGTCATTTGCAGAGACTTAGGAAAGGGTAAGAAAGGAGAAAAAGGAGTGAGTCACATTTCAGCCCACCTGGAGACAGAAACCAAAGCTTGTCTCTGAGAAGGTGCTGAATCAGTTTCCCTGTCCAAATCAGGTGGAAGGAATCTTCATTTTGATTTAGCCAACCCACATAGCATAAAAGAGTGAAATCTCATGGTTACTATCCTACTGGTGGTGTAGGGCCAACTGGAGTGACTGGCTTTCAGCCTTAATTAGCCAGCAGATATTTGAAGGGCTATGTGTAGAACGGTGGACTCCAGGCACTGCTTCCATGTTGCAGATATTCAGTTTTTCTGGGCAAAAGCTCTCTGTTGTGCAGGACAAAGCCTGCGGTGGTGGAAAGACAAATGGACCTGAGACCAAGGGTAATGCGGGAACATTCCATCAGCTCTCAAGTCCATGAATCCTAAGTATACAAACATAAAAGCAAGATCTTAAAAGTACTCTGATGTCTTAGTAGTTCTGATTCTAAATTCCACATCCATTCAACAGGCACCTTATTAAATTCTTCTGCAGCTCTATTCACAATAGCAAAAACATGGAACCAACCATGCTGTCCATTGAAGCTGAACTGGATTAAAAAAATGTGGTACATATACACAATGGAATATTATGTAGCCACAAAGAAGGACAAACATATGGACTTTGCAGCAACTTGGATGGATTTAGAGTCGATTATACTCTGATCTATCACAGAAAAAAAGAACAGAGTACCATATGTTCTCATGCATAAGCGAACTTTTTTTTTTTTTTTTTTGAGTTGGAGTCTCATCTGTTGCCCAGACTGGAGTGCAGTGGCCGCTCCTCGACCTGCTGGGCTCTGGCGACCCTTCCGCCTCAGCCTTCCGAGTAGCTGGAATTACAGGCACGCACTACCATGCCTGGCTGATTTTTTGATTTATTGTGGAGATGAGGTCTCGCCAAGTTGCCCAGGCGGGTCTCGAACCCGCGGGATCAGGCAATCCACTCACCTCAGCCTCCCAAAGGCGCAGGATTACAGGCTGAGGCACCGAACCCGGCTCGAACTTTGAACAATTATCATAATACTATAAGAAAGGGATTGGCAGTAGTGGGAAACTGCCAGGGGAGGAGGGTTGGGATTGGCAGTTGAGGGAAACTGCTAGGGAAGGGAGGGGCACACCTCATCAACAAGGGTACCTGCATAATCAGTGTTTGTATACCTAATCCTGAATTGTACCCCACATCTTTAAAATAAAAATAAAATTTTAAAAAGAAGTAAAAATAAATATCCTGCAACAGGTGAATCTTTAGCCATGGAATGAAAAAGTGAGGGACCACTGTGGCCCTGAAATTGGTGGTAGCTCATGGCCTTACAATATGGGGAAAGGTATATTCATTTCTACAGTGTGTTACATTACAATACACTGGCCTCTTTATAATCACTGTGTGACTCTATTGTCTGGGTGACTAGCTTATTTTATTCACTGGACAAATATTTACTGGATTCATAGTATGCAAAATATGCTGGAGTCATTTGACTAAGGCAGTAGGAGGTGAGCCATGGGCCACCTCATAATGCTTCAGGGGCCAGTTAGCTTTAGGAAGACTAAAGTTTGTTTGCATCCTCACCAGCCACTTGGCAAGCATGTGCCAAGGTCATCAAGGAGGCCTTGTGAACATACAAAACTCAGCTGAAAATGGAACAAAGAGGAGGGGAAGAATGGAACTGGACATCAGGAGATGCAGAGGGCTTGTCCACAAGGTGCTGCTCAGATTCCTTAGCTGTAAATGAAGAATTTGGTTGAGATGGTCTCTGAGGTTCTTTCAGCTCTTAAAGTTTTATGATTGTAAACCCATTACCACTCCTGAAAAAGAGCTCAGAGCACATGTTCTGGGGATGGTAGGTCAGCAGTATTGTGCTCATGTGGGAGAAACAGCACACCTACCCATGCCTAAGCTCCGTGGAGAGACAAGACACAGGCCCGGAATTAATAAGTGAGTCTCCTAAGGTGATGCACCTGCATTTGTAGTCATTACCTTCAGCTCTGAGATATTTTGCTACCCAGACCAGCAGAAATGCTCTTTAGAAGCGAGGGATTTCAGATTGGGTACAGTGGCTCACGCCTGTAATCCCAGCATTTTGGGAGGCCAAAGCAGGAGGATTACTTGAGACCGGGAGTTTAAGACCAGTGTGGGCAACACAGTGAGACTCCATCTCAATATATTTTTAAAAAAAGTTATTTTCATGGTTAGTAGAGGTCAAAGTTCATAGATCTGAGAGGTTGAATCCATATTCTAGTAGGAAATAGACAGTGCTTCTATCTAATAATAATAAATGAGGGATTTTTTCTGTGTTAGGTTACTAGTCAGCAGTATATGTACACATGTGTGTTTCAATAGTAGATATTTACCTAGAAACAGGCAAGATTTCATTCAGGTTTACTTTGGGAAAGAGTGCCAGTTCCTAGTTTTCTGCACACCAAGGAAGGAAAAAAATGACTATTGTTTATACGTATATACAAATGAAAAACTATATTTTTTGAGAAGAGACAGGATATTTTAAGGTACTGTTGGAAACCATGGTGGGAATGGTAGAAGGGGCAGTTTTGGGACTCAGAAACAGAATATAGTACTTTATGTTTCTGATGCTTTTTGCAGATGTGACCTATTGGTTTTGACATCAGATGTTCGTATGTCGGTTTGATTTATAGAGTAGCTAATTCTGAGGATGGAGAAATCAGGATGGAAATTTTGGAATATCAATCACAATCTTCATCTGCTTCCTTGTCTGGCATAGCTATAATTTGTGGGCTGTACATGTAAATTAGACATTTCCTTCAACAAGGAAACTTGAAAAAGCTGTGTGTGTCTGTAAACAGCACCCACATCTGCTTTAAGGAGAAATGATAAGTTTAAGTTTATCTTTTATACATAGGGACAAGCTTTGTTCTCTGTTATTTATATGCATTTCCTGACAACATTTAGGTTAAAGGTTTGTCTCAATGTTTGAAGGAATAGTAATCTAGTTGACAACATTTAGACCTTGCTTTTCTGCTTTTCTTTCCTTTGAGTCAGCTCTGTCACTCAGGCTGGAGTGCAGTGGCACAATCACAGCTCACTGTAACCTTGACCACCTGAGCTCAGGTGATTGATTCTTCTGCTTCAGCCTGCTGAATAGCTGGTACTACAGGCATGTGACACCACACCTGGCTGATTTTCTGTTTTGTGCGTGTGTGTAGGGATGAGGTCTTGCTATGTTGCCTAGGCTGATCTTGAACTCCTGGTCTCAAGCGATCCTCTTGCCTTGGCCTCTCAAAGTGCTGGGATCACAGGCATGAGCTGAGCCACTGTACCTAGTCTAGACCTTGCTTTGATGATCTGCATTCTTTGCCTTGGGTTTGAGAGTGAGGTGAGTTGCTGGGAAGGAGAAGAGTAAGAGTTGTGTGATGATGGAAAAGGATACAGGAGAGACTGAGTGGAGGTGGCCCTTTTTTCTTCCTGTGATCCCCCAAATCAAGCATTGGTTTGGACATGGCATGACCACAGGCAGCCATGGTCCCAGGAGTACTTCTGGGTGGAAAAGGTTGAGAGAAGATCTTGTAAGTTCTAGGCCTCAATTTTACCAAAGAGTCCCCCCTCCTTTGCCCATGACTATAGATAGTCTGCCTGAAATTCACCACAATGAGGGATCACTTAAGATTTGGGTTTTTGCTCTGTTTGCCTTTTCAGTGTCTTCAGTTCAAGGACAACAAAAAAAGTTGTATAATGCTGTTAAATTTTTGATGTGATTTGCCTTTCTGAACTATCACTTTGTGGATCACTTAGAAGGCAGTCTTTGACTAGGTGGCTCATGCTTGTAATCCCAGCACTTTAGGAGGCCAAGGTGAGAGAACTGCTTAAGACCAGGAGTTCAAGAGCAACCTAAGCAACATAGGTGATCTCGTTTCTGCAAAAATAAAAAAATTAGCAGGTGGTGGTGGTGCATGCCTGTAGTCTCAGCTACTCAGGAGACTGAGGTGAAAGGATTGCCTGAGCCCAGAATGTCGAGGCTGTGGTGACACTGCCTTCCAACCTGGATAACAAAGTAAGATGCTGACTTAAAAAAATGGCAGTCTCTTATTGAGAGGAAAGAGGCCTGAGGTTGATTTAGAAGACAAGGATTAAGTTTTTTCTTATCATTACTGCCACTTAAGCCATTCATTAATTCTTAATGGTCCCTTTTACTTCATCTGTAACACAAGGATAAAAATAATGCACGCCCATTTCAGAAAGTGTTGTGAGTTAGGAATGTGCTACACAAACAGGTGATAGAAAGCTCACATCTTGGTTGCCATTTATGTTAAGAATTTGTTTTTATTCATTTCCATGGGGCTCTGGAGTGGTGGAGGATGAACTGAGAAGTGCGTGGTGCGAGCTCTTCTGTAGGTAGCTGTGCTGGGGTAAGTTCCCTCCCAACTTTGCCTATTATTTAAACTCATGACCATGTTCCTTCTTGCTGCTCTAGTCAAGGACCTCTTTCTGGTGACACCTTTGGGCATCTGCTCGCCTGGGCCTCAGCTGGCTGCAGAATTCAGTTTGTGGAAAGTTTCATCTTCCAGTGGTGTTGGTGGGTTGTCAGTACCAGTCACAATTAGAGAAATCAGAGTGGGGTAAACTCAGGAATCCCACTACGATTGTTTCCGTTCTAACTCGATCATTTTAAGGAGGATAGATAACCTCACCCCACAATCCCTTTTTGGGAAAATGATCATGTATTCTGTGGCTTCATGTTTTCTTCACATTTATAAGTTACATGCATTAAAAAGCAGGCAATGGTGATTAAGAACATGGGCTTTGATCCAAATGCCTAGTTTCAAATTCTGTCTGCATTACTTAAATCCAGTGACCTTCTGCTATTCACAACACCTCTCTGAGCTTGAGTTTCCTCATCTGTAAAGTGAGGATAGTAACAGAACCTATTGAATAGGGGGAAAATGAGATAATTTATATAAAGTACCTAACATGATACTTGGCATTTGATAAGCTCTTACTAGTGTTAGATATTGTTATTGAATCTAAATGAAATTAGTGCTTGCTTAGATTTGGCAAATCATATGGGTAAGTCCACTAGGTCAGAGGTTGGCAGACTATAGCCCATGGGCCAAATCCAGCCCATTGCACGTTGTAAATAAACATGGTCACACCCATTTGCTGATGTATAGTCCATGCTGTCTTTTGGGCTACAGCATCAGAGTCAAGTCGTGACAGAACATATTTGGCCTGCAGAGTCTAAAATATTGACTATTTGCTTCTTTCCTGAAAAGGTTTCCCTGCACTAGACTATTGACTCGGCTGAGTTCTAATTTCCCTTCTGTGGCAGACTTACTGCCTGATATATTATTTAATTGCTTTTTGTTCCCCTCACATTTAAGAGAAATGACCAAAGAAGCTTGGTTGGACATTTGGCACATGTTGACTCCTGGAAGTGAAACGATACATTACCATCATTGCTAATGGAGCAAGGAGGGTCAAATACTGCGTATATAATCGCGCCTGTGGGAATGTGACCCCGGGTGACTGATCATGTTATAGGATGCTTTTCATGCAGGCCAAGGCAGGCTCAATTTCCAGCCTATTCTGATTTTAACCCACAATCTCATCTTTACTTAATCCTTATACTTTATAATTATTTTTAAAAGGAGAAAAATTGTAGAAAAAATGAATTGAGTGCACTAGCCATATCAGATTAAGGCTTATTTTATATTGATACTCTCAAGATCTCTAGTAAAACTTCAAGAATTGCAGACATAGATATCTCCCATACTTGACATTTTAAGACCAAAGCTGAACATAAAAATGTGGGAATGCAGATTACCCCCAAAATGACATTTTTATTATAAAAGTAATCTATTAAAAAGTCACATGAGTGGCTATAGCTATTTGACGTTGTTAACAATATAATGATGTGTTAAAATGCTAGAGGAAGGATTATGTCAGTGTTTGATGTTTTTATAAGTTGCTGCTGTATAAAAATGTCAAATAAGAATAATCTTACACTTGACATTTTTCACTTGGTTTTCACGCTCAAAATAGCTCTGTGAGTTCTAGTTACCTTTTTGCTCACACTTTTGGTTTTTCCTTTTCCTAAATAATTTTCTATGCCCACACATGTCACCACTTTATTATTTTCTTCTAATTATATTTTCCCTCCTTGTAAGAGAGTTTTTGGTATTTTCATATGTTCCCTTACAATCCTCTCTAATTTACTTTTAACATAAAAGGAGAATGACTTCCTTAAATTTTTTGGTCAGAATTCTGAAATAGTATTCCTATACGTTTTTCTGGCTGTGTTCACATAGTCACTTCATCTGTCTCTAATCAGACAAGAAGGGACACCAATTATTTTCATTTGGGGAAATACACTTGTTCTTCACTGTCTTTAAAAAGAAAAATTGTCTTTCCAATTCTTTTAAAATTTCTGACTTTCCACATTAATTTTAGCTAGACATGCTCTTTCTGGGCCCTGGTTATGCAGATGGGCACTCAAGCTTAAGCACTTACATACATTCTGAACAGTGTGGTTCCATTCTGCATGAGATGGGTAGGAGTTTTCTAGAGAGGAGAAATTGGGGAAAAGTTGTAGGTTGGTACCATGAGCAGTTCAATACACAGTGACATCTAGTTTTGGAACAAGCTTGCAGCTCTTCTGTGTGTGTGTGTGTGTGTGTGCAGCCTGAGTGCGTGCATACCTGTGCTAGATGGTTTGGAATCTTTTATAGTCTTTGGCTCCTTAATGACATACACACAGACCCTCTGTATGCCCACAGAAAAATGAGAACACGTTTAAAAATGAACTCAGATGTTTAAGAAAGTCAGAGCTGTGTTTGCCTTTTGGTTTACTGAAGCTGAAGGTCATCGGGCCTCGGTTCTACCAATTTCCTTCTTTGTCGATTTTCTCTTTATCTTTAGAATCCTGTCCTTTCATTCTGCCTAAGTGAAAGCTTCCCCTCCCATCCAAACGAATCCCCACCCCTCACATCTTTGAACCCACCATCTCCATGTTCCGCCATAACTTTATCCTAAGGGGAGATCTTCTGTCTCTTGTGTCTTTGGCCTTGTCCTTTTAACTATAAAACTCCCTGCTCTCTTTGGGTCTCTGTGTTGGCCTTAGTGGCCTCCTGTTCTGCCATCACCTCCTCCTTACACCATCCCCTCCTGCAGTTGTTCCCGACAGTTCTGTCCTTAGTCTGCTTCTCATTCTTCACCTCTGTGGCCTCATCTCCAGACACATTAACCTATTTGCCTTCACGATTCAGATTTCCCTCGTGGTGGGATATGTTGATCATCTCTTGTGCAACCCTAATGTGTACACAGTCCATCAGCTAAACACTTTATTTGAGGAATACTATTTTTGTGACCTTACACAACTCAGGTGCTTTTATTTATTTATTTTTAATTTGCAGGATTTTTTTCCCCTTACTGTTTTATAAACAAGATGTTTTGAGAATTCTCCTCTTAGCAGGTTCCAAACACAAACTTGCATTACTATTCTTAAAAAATAATAAACAGCTTTGGGCTATAAAACCTTTCAAATTGTTTTTTCATAGAAGGGATTTGCATGCTGACTCATCCCTGCTATATTTATAACCTATTGCCAAACACCGCTAAGGCAAGATTTCTAATAAAGCTATGGAAATTATATGCATTGCAATGGGGAAGAATACATTTACATTTGTAGTCTTTTAACATTTCCAAATTTATTGCAGATTACCTTGCTTGTGCATGTCTGTGCTTTAATGGTTTTTTATAGCAGAAAATAGTGGTTTATGATTGTATTCCCAGTAGAAATTTATTATGAATCTACCATATGGAGTGTTGCATAAAACTAAACTTGTAACACGGGTGGTTTTATTATTGCTTAGCAAGGTCTACTGTACATTATTGAAAATTAGTGATAACAGAAATGTCAAAGAAGGGAAGTTTAGTTTATAAAGGGAGTGTTCATTTTATGTTAAAATTGTCACAAAGATTTTAGATTTTGTTTTAAGATGAAAACGATGTGTTCTTTGACAGAATGTCAGATAATATAACTGTTCATTACCTATTTTCCTGTCCTGCTCCCAGGTTTCCTCACTGATATGTACTAAAACTGGAGGTGAGCAGAGGGATAGTACCAATATTAATCTCCTGCATAAGTCCATCTTCTCAGTAGGATCAGTGGAATTTGGAATTTTTAGCCATCCTTGACAGTGGTAAGCCGTAAGGACTTTCCATGAGCAGTGGTCATAGAAACTGTTGTCAGAGCACATGGAATCTTTTTTGTCTTTTCCTTTTCTTTCTTATCTAGAACTTACCTTGAAGTTACCTATTTCTGCTAACATTTGTGGTCCAGTGAAAATATAAGAATAAGGACAAAAGAAGATTTATATTTATGCCAATTAACATTTTACATAGGAGTCCCCCAGCATTCTGGGAGACTTTGTTTTGGGTCAGTTTCTAAACCTTTGCATTATGAGTGGTTTGAAAAATATACCTTATTTAACTTGCTCATGTGTTTGAGGCCAAGGGGAAAAAAAGCAAGCCAGGTTTAAAAAAGTATTTGCTTCACCTTTTCCACAAAGAGCCTATCATTATTTTATAATCAGGGAGATACATTTTCCACAAAGAGCCTGTCATTATTTTATAATCAGGGAGATACTCCAATAAAATAATTAGCAATATTAGGAATTAAAAACTTTGTGCACAACACCTTCTTTTACTATCTTTTTTTTTTTTTTTTTTTGAGTTGGAGTCTCACTCTGTTGCCCAGACTGGAGTGCAGTGGCCGCTCCCGGCCACCGCAGCCTCGACCTGCTGGGCTCCGGCGATCCTTCCGTCTCAGCCTTCCAAGTAGCTGGAACTATAGGCACACCCGGCTAATTTTTGATTTATTGTAGAGATGAGGTCTTGCCAAGTTGCCCAGGCGGGTCTCGAACCCACGGGCTCAGGCAATCTACTCACCTTAGCCTCCCAAAGGCGCGGGATTACAGGCTGAGCCACCGAGCCTGGATTTACTATCTTTTATCAATGAGCTTCAAAGACTTCTTTGAAAGCCTTTTTACTATTTACTATTTTCACTTACCATTGTGTCCCCAGGAGGGACTGCCATCACAGGCACAACCACATTAGAAAATCAGGAAGGAATCGGAGAGGTTTTCAGCCATCAAGGATTCTGAAGAGGTAAGCATTGTGTTGTGTGTTCAAGAGTGGCACAGCTGAATCTAATACTTTGTTTATTTGAATTATGGCCCTGGGTAACTGCCCATGCTAAAAGGTTTATTGCACAGACCAGATGTGTTAATGTTCTAAATATGAAAACTTTGCAACAGACTTTGCAAATATAAAGCTTTGTAGAAAAAAAAACATAAGTAGTTAATTTGTTGGCTCACGCCTGTAATCCCAGCACTTTGGGAGGCTGAGGCAAGAAGACTGCTTGAGCCCAGGAGTCTGAGGCCGCCTAAGCAACATAGTGAGACCCTGTTTCAACAAAAAATAAAAAGAATTAGGTGGGCATGGTGGTGCATGCCTGTAGTTCAAGCTACTTGGGAGGAGGTTGAGGTGGAAGGATAGCCTGAGTCCTGGGGGTCAATGCTGTGGTGAGCCATGGTCATGCCACTGCATTCCAGTTGAGACCCTCAACTCAGAAAAATAAATGAATAAAAATCAATTCATTGCTTGTTCCCTAATTGTTTTTTAGATATAGTCCTCTTCCATTTGAGACATTTTGGTGAGGGGACTGTCTGAACTTTGAGGATATTTGTAACTCCAGCCTGATCAATTTTTCTTGTCTTAAGTTTCAGCAAAACTTTACTAGCACCTTTGCTACAAATAGCAAACAGTTCATTAAAAAACTCAGCCTGTAATCTCAGCACTTTGGGAGGCTGAGGCGAGAGGATTGCCTGAGCCTGGAGGTTCGAGACCAGCGTGGGCAGCTTGGTGAGACCTTGTCTCTACAATAAATCAAAAAATAAGCTGAATGTGGTAGTGAGCACTTGTAGTTCCAGCTACTTGGAAGGCTGAGACGGAAGGATCACCTGTGCCCAGCAGGTCAAGGCTGTGGTGACCATGAGCATGCCACTGCACCCCAGCCTGGGCGACAGAGTGAGACTCCGACTCAAAAAAAAAAAAAGTAAAGTCCATATGTGAAGCATATTTTATACTCCATATTGACTGTTGTTGAATTTTTGAGAAATTCTTTTTTTTTGAGAAATTCTTAATGTTTTGAAAATATGATCATGAAGAGGTTGTTCTGAGTGCCTGAAACATCTTTGAAGTATGACATTTTGTACTTACTAGGTGTCTTTGTTACCCATCTGACTCTCACCTTCAGAATATGAATCACAATTTTTACCCCCAGCAAGGTTGAAAATTTGGTTAACAGCTTTTTAGCCAATCAGGCAATTGGGATTTATCAATAACTGAAAATTATTTCTACGAACCTTGTTAAAATAACTTTTATAACAATAGGCAGAACTGCACACTGAAAACTTGTGTAAATTAAAAGCTTTACGGAGAGACTGCTAGGCATTAACCAAGGCCAGAAATATATCTCTTCAAGTTGTTTTGATATTCTACAAATACTTCCACTTTAATTCTTCTTAAACCAGTGATCAAAGCTGTTATAAAACGTTGAGCAAAAGTTTCTCATTAGGGCGCCCGGTTAATAAAAGCAGAACAGTTTTCAGTACTTCCCAAAGTGAGACCACTTTTCTCCTCAAAAAAATCTTTGCTCTCATTAATATACAAAGGAGAAAACATGGACTCAAAGGAAAACACAAGAATGTCTACCAGAGGGAGAGCATATGAGAAACGGAATGGATTGACTTTGCCTCAGTCTTAGCCATGGACCTACCTGGAGTGGACATAGCAGTTTTTAGGCAAATTTTAAAAAATAGAAATCAAATTGGTATTTAGTAAGTCAACACCACTAGCATCTCTCTCCAACCTCCTGAGTTCTGAGTATCATTTACTTCTCAGGGTGTGTAGTTTCCTATTACATTTCATGTAAATTCATTATTACAAAAAAGTAACAGCTCAATGTGAGCAGTGTCATTTCCCAAACCAGGCATACAGGCACCCAAGAAGAAATTAATCAAGGCAGAAATGAGCAGACAGCTGTGAGACAATGCAACCATAGCAAGAAGGGGACATAATAAAAACAGATCAAAGCACTTGCTGACAGATTGTACATCAAGACTGGAGGAAAATATTTATGCATACAAAATCACTAGAAGACCCTTATACTTTTTTTTGCAATATATTAAAATATCTGATATAAAAGAAATTCATTTTTTTTCCCTGATGCTTTTGGTCTGAAAACATCCTCCTAAAACTGTATCTCTAGAGACTATAAACTTGGGGATAGGGTAGAAAAACCATAGAGCATATTCTTGTGTAGTGAGAAGCATGCTATCAATTATATTTTAACTTGCTCATGAATTTCTTCAAATGACCAACTTTTGGTCCAACACATGCTTTGCAGATGCCTCTGCCTAAAAACATGAAATACTTGTTTTGGGCTTTTTCTGCAAAGAGAATGACAGAGTGTTTGGTTGAATAAGTCAATTATTATCATTTCAATTGCATCTCTACCGCCTTTCCTGGAATAAGAGTCTGTTACAATAACAGCAAATATGTTGATTCTTTGGAAATATGGAAAAAATAATTGTGACATGTGTCATCAATTTTTAGCAGTAGGTCTCTGGTGAGAAGAGGGACTGTATCAGAATCAGCTGTGTGTTTTTTCTTCCTAATCTAAAGCTGCTTCCCCTCCAAGAGAAAATTTACTAATGAATGCTTAAATAGGAGGCCAGAATCTCTGATGAATGAGGTGTGGGGTGTGTGTGTGTGTGTGTGTGTGTGTGTGTGTGTGTATGCATGTGTACATACATGAAGTTTGAAAAATTCCTACATGTGGTACTGATACTCCTATGTTGAGGACAACAAATATATGTGTTTGAATTTATAAGTCCAACAATCAAGGGGCTATTTTGTCTCGTGTGCTTTCGATAATTTGGATTAACTGTCAAATTATTCAAACTCAATTAAGAGTTAATTTAGTTAACTGAGAAACCAGAATTCTATAGGATTTTCTAAAATTGTATAATTTAAAAAATTCATTATATATGAAAACATTTTAGTGTTTATGTCTAACAAAACAGAAGTACATTTCTTTTTGAAATATCATTGACGAGTAGATCTTTAGTTCCAGTTTTTATCTCTTCTCATTACTCCTGTAACTATAGGTCCCTCTAGCTTTTTTTTCTTTTTTAAAAATATCAATAGACTGAACCTAGAATTACAACATTCTAGAGTGTGGTGGACACTAAAGTCTATTGAAACTTCACACCAGGTTGGTGTCAAAAGCATTTGGAGATGGCTTTCAAAATCTTTTATTCTTTGTCATTGCCATAAGGATACTTTATTTTATTGAACTCTTAATTAATCAATACAGACTATACTTTCTAGCATTTATAACCATAATGTTCTCTAAATGAAAGCCTGACTTTTTTGGTTGTTGTTGTATCTCTTATAGTCTAACTGTTGAAATAAGAGAGGAAGAAATGTATATAATAATGTGAATATACAGTTTTATAGACTCTCATGATTATAATTTTTATTTGAACAGTTTTTGTGTTCTAATATCTTACTACTCATAGGTGTTTTATTTAATTTGCATTGTAAATGGAACATAGAAACGTATTTTTATTATCTGTTGTTTCCAATTACAAATTTAATCTCTACTAGAGTTTAATTTTTTTCTTTACATTTTAAGCAACTTATGATAGGGTTTTAAACAGTGAGATAAGTAGTTTCTAGGTGAAGCTAGATTTGGTACTTTATTCTGGTTTTTCTTTAATCTGTAGAGTAAAAATAGCCATATATTATTCTATAAAATGTCACTAACAAAGAGGATTTGTATTGAACATCAATTATGTATCTGGATCTATGTTAGACACTTTTCATATGTTCACATTTATCTCTCTAATATCCGTATGGAATGTTACTATATCTACTTTTTAAATGAGCAAACACAATCAGAGAGGCTAAGGCACTTGCTCAAGATTCAATAGCCTTTAAGTGGCTGATCCCTGATTCATTACCATCATCATCGTTAATAGTGATAATTATTACAGTCACCATTTTTTGAGTACTTTCAAGAGTCAAATAGTAAAGTTTTTGCATATAGCCATATTTTACTCAGGCATCAAAGGAATTAACATCACATTTTATCAACGAAGTCCTGACAGATTACAAAGGTTAAGTACGTTTTCCAAGGTCACACAGCTAGTTATTAACAGAGTAGGGTTTGAGATTTCCAGCGTTGTGATGCAATACGTTTTTTGGTATGTGTTTCACAAACTACCTCAATGTTTTTACCAACAGCACTATTATTAGAATAAGTGACCAGTTTCCATAATAATCTTGAAGGACAATGTTTTTCATTCATATGATAAACTATGGCATACTTTAAAAAAAAATCTCATGCTTTCACCTGGTTCAGCTTATATTGGTTGGTGATTTGGCAGTGTGTCATTTTCATGATGATCAAACATGCATATATGTAAAGAGAAGATTAAGGGTTTACTTTATTTATTTGCTTCCCTTCCAGCCTAAACACTAAGCAGAAATTGAGACATTGGACATGATAGTTTGTTAAAGTCTGACATTTCTGGCCAAGATTTGTTTGGTCAACCCTTGAAAACCTCCCTAGTTTAAACTATTCCACAAGCATCAGTCAAAACACATGGGAATCATGCTTTCCCTGCACAGCTGCTCTGCAGAAGGGGCGTCATGTGAAAAAGCATCTCCTCTTGGCCAATGTCAGGCTTTTCCTTCCTCAGGAGAACACCCTCCCCTTTCCCTCACAGCCCTAAATGATGCAGGAATGTCACATTACTTGCATTCTTTTGATTCTTTTCCTGACTTCGATTTTGCTCTGGCACTTGTCTAAAAACAGAGCTGTCCACACCTTCCTTTTGTTGTTGTTCAGCCTGTTTCCCAGCCAAGGAAAAGTAATGATGAGTTTAAATTCCCAAATGCCTGCAATTGGCTCTGAAATAGCAGTGGGTGACCTTTTAGCTCCCTGCCCCCCTATTTTAGGGTTCGAATAGAAATCTTATCTGGAGCCTTCTCTCAAAGTTTCCTGACTCCTAGTGGTTTCTGGGCGATGGCCAGAGATGACGGCCCCACCCAGGCTGTTCTCTGAATGTGATAGTTGAGTAGTCCTTCACTATCATCAACTGTTAGCAACATACATTCCCAAGCTCTCTTGATCTCGCAGCGATTAATTTCTTATTTTTACAGTTGGGACACTTCTGAGATGTAGAGTAAGATCAGATTGCTTAACACCCTGGGAGAGAAAAACTTCAACACTCAGCATTCATATGTATGAGACAGAAGAACCTAGTGGCCTGCACAGAGTTGATACTTTACAAGTTAATGTTGCAATTTCTCCTTCAAAGATCTCAGGGAGATACTGGTAGGCTCTTTATGTTCTTTGAATATGGAACCCATTGGTGACATGGTAAAGACAGTCTTAGTTGTTGAAGTATTAAATAGTGTATTAATAGCATTTCAGTTAATAGACTTTCCACTAAAAGAAATTTTATGACATCCACTCATTCTATTCATTCAACAAATGCTTTTTAAGTACTTAGTAGGGCAGTAGGTAGAACATTGTGGTTTGAAAACAAACTACAGAATCAGACAACCCAGCTTCAAATCCTGGTTCCTCCGTTTATGAGCTCTGTGATCTTGGGTGAATTACTTAACCTCTCCTGCCTTGGCTTACCTATTTGTAAAATGGAAATAATTATCATATGTGCCTCATAGAATTATTCTGGAGATTACATATCATGCACAGAAAGCTCTTGGCGTGTAGAAATCCTTTAACAAGAGTTGTTGTTAAGTCCCTGCTCCTGTCTCTACTTAGTTACAACTATCTAGGGGAAGGTCCTTCCCCTGAAATTGTTGATAATGTGCTTAGATAGTCAAAATACATGCACAGAAACACAAACTAAATACAGAGTTGAGTGATGGTATAGAATCTGTCACACAAGACTAAGTATAAGTGACGTTTCATGTCCCTTTCAGCTTTAAGATTTCAATAGTACAGCCTGGAGGTTTTACTGGAAGAAGTAATTCTGTGCCTGGGTAGTCAGAGAAAGCCTGAGGGAGGAGGAGGAATCCCAGGATCCAAACTCAACTTACATCACTTCTTCTCCCATCACATTCCAATTGCCTCATCGACTCCCCACCAGAAACCTCATCTAAACGAGCTTCTCAATGACCTATAGACCTTTTGCAATTTCATGTCTTTGTACACTTGTATGTCGGGGGAACCCCCTCAAAACGGAATTATCTTTTGGAGGATGGGCTCCTTGTACTACAGGCTTCCTCCACTAGTTAAAGTGTTCTAAGAACCTGTTGGCATCAGTGTACCAGCTAGCGTTGTTATAAGAGACTGTGTTTGGCTTCAGTTAATTTTTTTTTTTTTTGAGTTGGAATCTCACTCTGTCGCCCAGACTGGAGTGCAGTGGCCGCTCCCGGCCACCGCAGCCTCGCCTGCTGGGCTCCAGTGATCCTTCTGCCTCAGCCTTCCGAGTAGCCAGAATTACAGGCATGCATTACCACGCCCGGCTGATTTTTTTTGATTTATTGTAGAGATGAGGTCTCGCTACCCAGGCAGGTCTCGAACCTGCGGGCTCAGGCAATCCACTCACCTCAGCCTCCCAAAGGCGCGGGATTACAGGTTGAGCCACTGAGCCCGACTTTTTTTTTTGAGATTCTTTGGATACATTTGCCCGTTTCATGATGGGAAATTTACAAGCACACCTGCCCGCATGGTGCTGAGTGTTCAGCAGTTTTGGATTGAAAACGGCATGATCCCCATGCCCCACTCTCCCTATTTACCCAATCTCACCCCAAGCAACTTATTTTGTTTCCCTGAATGAAAAAAGTCCTCAAAGAGGAATGTTTTGCTGATGTGGAAGGGGTGAAACAAATAAACAAACAAACAGCTGAAGCCCTAACAGGCATCAAAGTCGAGGAGTTCAAAAACTGTTTTGGGCAGTAGAAAAGAGTCGTGATAGGTGTATTGCATCAAACAGAGGAGAGTACTCTGAAGGTGACTGAAATTTAAACATATAAGAGTAAATACACAGGTTTTAATAAAATAAATTCTGGTTTTTTTGGGTCCCCTCCTTGTATTTTTTTTTTTCCTTTGCTGCATTTTTTTTTTTTTTTCATTATGACAGGGTCAGGAAGTTTTTAACGCAGTGGATCATTTGCTCTTAAAATAAGCCAGAACTTAAGACCTCCCACTTCCCCATTGCAGCCCTCTCCACCAACCACCACTGGCTCACCTCACTCTCAGACTTTACCTCACTTGGCTTCTCACCTTGCAATGGCCATCTCTTTTATCTTGACTCTTAAATACCAAAAGAGGGGTTCATGGTACCCAGAATCTGGAAGTTTGCATTATGATGTTCTCAGCATATTACAAATGAATTTGAAATTCATCTTGTTTCATGATTTTTACATTTGTATGTATGCATCTAACCAGTCAAACTGGAAATAAATGATTGAATCTGAATTGTGGGTACATGCATACGTGGAAATACTAATGGGTATAATTTCTGGAGAATAGGGTAAATGTGATCCACTTTTAGGATGAACTGCATGTTACCTGTCAGACTGAAAATTCTTATTTTCAAATGGTGGAATTAAAAAATAATTCCTTTAGGGTCTTGGGGAAAAGTCTACCCAAAGAATAGCACTTTTGAAGGTCAAAGCTGGATGGTGACCCTTGGTTAAAAGGATTGATGGCGTGGGTGTTATTTCTGATGGCACCTGCCTAGGTAGGAGGCATTTTTCTTTCTTTCTTTTTTAATTATAATAAAGATGTGGGGTACAATTCAGGGTTAGGTATACAAACGATTATGCAGGTACCCTTGTTGATAAGGTGTGACCTTCCCTCTCCTAGTAGTTTTCCTCAACTGCCAATCCCACCCCAACCCCCGACAGTTTCCCACTACTGACAATCCCTTTCTTATAGTATTATAATTGTTCAAGGTCTACTTGTGAGTTAGAACATATGGTACTCTGTTCTTTATTTCTGTGATAGATCACTGAGTATGATCAACTCTAAATCCATCCAAGTTACTGTGAAGTCCATATATTTGTCCTTCTTTATGGCTGCATAATATTCCATTGTGTATATGTGCCACATTTTAAAAATCCAGTCCAGCTTCAATGGACAGCATGATTGGTTCCATGTTTTTGCTATTGTGAATAGAGCTGCAACAAACATACACGTACAGGTATCTTTTTTGTAGAATGACTTGAGTTCCTCCGGGTATATTCCCAATAGGGGGATTGCTGGGTCATATGGAAGGTCAATTTCTAGTTCTTTCAAAAATTGCCACACTGTCTTCCAGAGAAGTTGCATTAATTTGCATTCCCATCAGCAACGTAGAAGCATTCCTTTTTCTCCACATCCTCACCAGCATCTGTTGCTGTTTGTTTTATTAAATGGCCATTCTTACTGGGGTTGGCATTTTTCCTTACCTAACAAATAGAGGCATAGGAAACTCCCAACATGTTACCAGAGTACCCATGATACAGGCAGCCACTGCATGGACCACATGATATCACTAGGAGACAAGATGAGAAGGAGAATCTCAGACTGCATTTGCTAACCCTTGCCACTCTGAAAAACCACAGGATCTTGAGACATTAGTATTAAGTAGCTTTTCTTAGACCCCAAGGGTGTTCTAAAGCTGACCATGAATTTGAGATGCCCAGATGGTGAGATTTTCTAGAAAAGTGTTCACAAACTGTTATGCCTGGATAGTCTCCTTTAACATTCCACACTTTCTCGTCCAGTGTGGGATCCAGGGAGGCCGCTAATTAATTGTGTGACCTTGGGAAAGTCACTGCCATTGGACTGAATGATAACCAGGACTCCTTCCAACTGTAAGCTGTCTGTATTTCTATCCTCACACATCTCTCCCTGTTCACAGAAACTCTTTCCCAATTGGCTCCTAGTGGGAAATTCTGCATATTGTGTTTAACAGGCTGTTAAATTACTTTAATTAAAGTGTCAAGGGATGAGAATTGAAGATTACTCAGAACTGCCACCCCAACCCTTCCCTAGCCAGCTGGAGAAGGCTTTTGCCAAGATTTAAATGTGTAATACTTAGTAAGTCCTTTATAGTCTAACACTGAGCCACTGTATTCCATGGTCTTTAGATGAGAGATGACATTGAAATGGAATGAAAGTCTATTTTTGACTTACCAAAGGGCAGAAAATGATGCTTTCATCAAAATTCAAGACTTCATTTAGAAAAAGGCCTCGACAAAGACTTAAGGAGAAAAATGTGGGAGAAAAAAAATTCCAACTTTGTCTGATCTCTCTTTCACTTGGGCCAACTCTCTCCAAATGCTGGAGTGTGGTACTGATGTTGGACCTCTCAGAGAAACTTACACAACCTGCTATTTCTAGAATGCTTCTAAGTCTGAAGAAATATGTCTTGGAAGTACTGCATTGACTTAGATTATGTTTTTAATAAGAAAACCAAATAATTAAAAAATAATTCAGGATTTTTGTTTGTATTAGTCAAATACTCATGACAATAGCAGAAACAGGAAAAGTTTATGAAGACAAGGTTGATACATATTTTCCAAGAGAGAATAATACATCTAAATTGGAAAACATATGACCTAAACTGAGTCTCTATGTAATAGACTTGGCAGTTATCCACAAGGTATGGAGTAAGTGGCTCTCCAAGTATTCTTTTTCCCAAGTCTTCCTAGCCCAGGAGTCCACTTATCTGAGAGGATATTTAACATAAGAGTTAAAAGCTTATACTTTAAAGCAAGACTGCCTGAGTTCAAAACCACATTTTAATGGTGTGACCTTAACGTCGCCATGCCTCAGTTTCCTCACCTGTGCAATGGTGTAGACCAGTACCTATTTCATCCTAGTGTTATAAAAGGGCTTAAAACAAGGCCTGGTCTTTGGGAAATGCTGTGTAAATCTCCAAGTTCAGCACAAAATTCTGAACTTGGAACTTTGTTCAAAATCCAAATAATCCAAGGAAAGGTAAGAACCCCAAGTTGTTAGTCATTTAGATCTTATCATGAATTAATTCCTTTCTGTGTACTGAGGGCCTCTGGGAATCAGGAGGACCATGGAAACCTAGACATTGGAGTCGGAGGAGCTGGAGCAGGGGAGGACAGGTGAAAGAAATGTCTGCCTGACTCAAGATTTTGCATTTGAGCCAGCTCTGCCACTTATTGTGTCTATTCTACCTTCCTTAAATATCCTATGTGTAGATTCTAAAGTCACTATTCCTAACAACTTTCTAATTATTTAACTAGTGCTGGATTTTATGATGGTTCATGGGGACCCTTCTTCCTTGTCTAGGTAAGAATTAAGCGGTATATTTAGCATCTCTTATATTTTTTGTCCTAATAGTCAGTGGACATTGTTGGCTTATTATTTTTGCTCCTGTTCTATTAGGGGTTAAAGTTGGTTTCTCTTAACAGGTGAGTTAGTTACAAATATCTTTGCTCAATTTATCTCTTTAAGGAAGATTTCCTACAGTAGTGGTTCTTGAACTTGAGAACATCAAACTTACCTGAGGCTCATTAAAAACAGATCATCCAGTCCCAGGCCAATTACTGATTAAGTAATTATGGGATGAGGCCTGAGAATTTGCATATTTAACCAGTTCCCAGCTGATACTGCTGGTTCAGGGACCACACTTTGGGAACCACTACCTTGTGGTGGAGTATACACCATCATTTTCACATTTCACAAAATCCTCTGGTAGAAACTAAACCTTTGACTCCTGGGTCCTACCCCCAGAGATTCTGACTTATGTGGTTTGGGGTGTGGCCTGGACATTGGAACTTATAAAAGTAACACCACACTTTTAGGAATAGAAGGTTATGACTGAAACTGTTGTGATTTAGGGGGAAAAAGTCATTAATTTGTGTGTACCCAATATTTCATCTCAAGGGTAGATCACAGAAGAGAGGATACAAATAGACTCTTTTCATTAGCCACTTTTTCCCCAGCCAAAAAGCACAGCCCAGAAGCTGTTTTCTGGTGGGGATGACTGCATTGACCCAAGGAGCCAAAGCATTTTTTCTCTGGCCACTCTTGGGGTCCTCAGGAAAAGAAATCACTACTATAGTAACAGGAATGTTTGTGCACATCTAGTCAGGGGGTCCAGGGGATGAATGCATAGTTCTGTTTGCATTATAATCCCCTGGCCTTTTCTCAGTTGTTCAATGTGAGGTGGTACTCCCCTACTTTGTAACAACAGAAAGAGAGGGGCTCATACCTGCTTGCTTGCCATGGTAACCAGCAGGAAAATGTTGAGGTTTTTGTTCACTGGGGCAAGTGACTCTGGATCAGTTAGATAAAAGTTGGGCTATAAAAACCATTGATATAGTGTGGAAAAGACTGATAATTATGCATCCTGTCAGACTCTAGGATAGAGGCCGTGTGAAAAAAGAAGTTTAACTAGCTGAGGCCTTTGCTTTATTTGATAAACTGTAGTTTACTTTCTACTTGAGGTTTTTATTGACCATAATAATTCTAATTGAAATAAACATTTTGATTACAGCTCTGTTCTGCAACTGCTTAATAGGGAACTAAAATAACTTTCAATAATCATTTTGTCCAAATGGGATTCATTTAGCCTGACAGTTATTCCAGGCATTTATTGGCATGCAGCAGGCTGGGAGGGTTTCCGAGCATAATTACGGGAACATTTTACACTGGGGTTAACCTTACCAAAATGACAGACTGAAAAGTGGTGTAAAGGAGCAAATAAAACCCATTATCTGCCATAGAACTTCATAAATGAATCCCTTTTCTCTACTGTTTCTGATGCCCAGGGCTCTAGTTAAAATTAAAAGGAGTTTTCTTTTGAAGCTGACTGTCTGGCTGCAGGAGCACACTTTAATGAGGGTACAATGCAAACCTGGTGCTTTTGGGCAAAAGGGCATTTTATAGTCACTCACTCAATATTATTTGTGATCAGTTCAGAGGACGTGGGCTGTGGGTGGCTTGTGGGGAGAAATATCATTTGCTCCAAGCCCCATTCCTCAACCAAAATGAGAAACTGTTTCCTGTCTTTTCTCCTTCTTAGTTAGGGGTTCAAAGAGATTGAGAGGCCACCTTGGCAGGGGCACTGACCCTTCTACTCAATATCCTTCCAAAGTAGAATTACCTCTCTCTACTTTGCAGGTTCTGTCTTCCTGGAAATCTTATCCATTCAGCCTCTAACCTCAACCACATAAGACCTTTGATACTTGAAATTGGAAACCAGCATCCTTATAGATGGGATAACAGAAGAAGCCATTGTGGGTTCTCGGAAGGATATCAAACCATCCCTGCACTGCTGAGATGAATCTGATTATTCATGGTTGCCCGCAGGGCTGTGTTCATTTGGTGAGCTGTTAAGATGGGGCACAGTAATGATTCTGGCTGAATAGAGATTGAGTGAAATCCTCTGAGAGGTCCAAGGTTGACCTTAAATCCAACATTATTTAAGCAAGTTCATTATTATCATGATGGATGCTACTTTATGTCAAATACTATCTTTGAAGTTTTTTGAAAACTAGAAACATAGGCTACTGAAAATAAATGTTCTTGAATGATACAATGATTCATCAGGGTTTTAATAAGTCCACAGAAATTAGCTGTAGTTACCCTGTGTTGTTATTAGGGCCAACTGCTGCTTTAGGGAAAGCCTCTTATGCTCCAGATAAAAAGGGAGAGGACCTTTGGCAAGAGACTGGGCAACAGCTACCACTTCCAAGTTACTCCCATGTACACACACTCCAGGGTGATGCTTCAGTCTTAAGGCTGCTTTGGGCTCCCCAAGAGTATTGTAATTGAGTAGGAATTCACACCTGCATCCACTCTACCTCTCTGAACTTTCCTGTTATCTAGGCCAACACACATTCTTTGCTCTTTGAGCAGGTTTGGTTGGGTTTTTAGTTACTTACAACTAAAGGCAACTGAACTAATAAATGGACATTTGGTGTTACTACACTAAAACCCAGGCAAGATAACAAGGAAAACCCATAAACCTGGACTGGGAGACTGGCAAGGACATTGTTGCCTGTGGTTAGCAAGTGATTCTTCTCTTCAACAGGCTCATCCAGAGCACAAGTCTCCACAGTTCATTTGGAAAACATTGGATCCCAGCTCTGTTGGTGCAGTTCTATAATGCTAGGGGTGTTGTTTCACAAGCCCATCCAATGAGCAGCAAGCTGCTTCCTTTTGATTTATGTACTTGTAGCTCCTTCTAAGGTCAGGAGTTACTGGTATCTCATCTCATAACCAATGTAGACTAATTCAGTTAGCATCACTTGGAAAAGAAACATTTACACTAATTTGTGTGATAACCTTTATGTTGCAAAGGAGTGGATCTTCTCAAAGGCAAACCCTGATAAGTTAGAATTCTAGATGAAATAAATATTCTTATTTGCCTCAACTTCCCATGTAAATTAAAATTGGATCTAGTAAGTGTTGACAAAATTGGTTAAGCCATACTTTCACATAAAGCATTTCTACAG
This sequence comes from Carlito syrichta, assembly GCF_000164805.1. Classification (NCBI taxonomy): domain Eukaryota; kingdom Metazoa; phylum Chordata; class Mammalia; order Primates; family Tarsiidae; genus Carlito; species Carlito syrichta. The sequence goes on along the minus strand of NW_007251108.1, from coordinate 348,694 downwards.
AGCAGGCACTAAATCCTTCATAAGTGTCACCCACTTATGCATATGATGTAACATAGGAGGTCACAATACCATCTAATCTTAAAACTGTCTATGAGCATTTTTGCTTATGTGAGCCTGAATGCAAAATCACTTTTTGTTTGCATAACAGCCTTTCCTTGTTGTATTAGAAGCTGTCAGGGAGTATATGCATAAAGAAACAAACAAACCAAACCCCAACCCAACCCTTAATTTTTCAACAAATCTCTAGAGGCTACTCCTTCCCATAACCCCTCTGCAATAATTTCCCCACTTCCACCCCCAAAGCAAAACATCAGTCCATCGTGTTTTAGAAAAGAACATCAAAACAGCACGTTCTCTCCTGGGGAAGGGTTAGATAGAACATGAATTGAACACATTGCTTTTTGCTTGCAAAACCAAGGCTGTATGGTGTTTATGCTGTTCTAATTAGAAATTGTGTTTTTCTTGGATAATTTCCTTGTCTACCTCTCTTTGTGAACACAAATTTGACAGAACTGGGACAGACAAAAAACAGAAGTTTATTACAACCAACATTTATAGAAACACATGTGTCTCTTTCACAGGAAGGATCATGTCCATAAGTTTATAGAAGAGCTCAGGTGTAGGAAAATCAACTGGGGAATGGGGAAGGGAGCTGACTCTAAGCCATGCAGAAAATACAGAGAATAAAAATTATACAATGAAACATCAATTCTAGAATTTTTGGACTGAGGTGAATGTGATTTAAAAAAGTTATCATGTAGCAATTCTATGCCATTTGTGGAAATCTGGAACGTCTCTGTGCATGTAACAGCTTTGAATTTCCATCATTGTGACTGTAGCATCTTATGACTTATTTCACTCTTATTCTTCTTTGTGGTTGTTTAGAAGTCCCTGACTTCCCACAGACTTGATTCCTGTCCTAGGCATGTCCTTATCTCAGGTCAAGATGGTGTGCTTGCTGGAGGAGGTGCTACCAATTGGCAGTGCCACAGTGTGTGGTTTTCGGCTCCACACATGCTTTTTGTTTGGACATATGCTTTTCATTTGTACTTTCTTTTATGCCTAGAGGGGAATAGAAATTGACCACTGATTTCTTTTCTGAATATTTCATTGTTTTCTTTCTCATGGTCTTTTTTTTTTTAATGAAGAGAGAGGCGAATGACAATTTATTTTCAGCAGAAATGCAATTCCAAAAGAAACGGCTGCATTATTTGAGAAGAATGAGAGTGTTCACTGGTGCCTTGTTCATCCACAAGAGAGTGAACAGTTTGAATTTCATTCCAGGCAGTAGTCCTTCCTGAACTAAATCTTGTCTTTAGTCTCCTGCTTGTTTACCACCTATTGCTTCCTTGTTCAGGGTCCAGTTCTGCAGTTTTCATGATCTGAACCCTTCCTGATTTCTACTCCAGCTTGTCACTGTTCTAAGTTCAGTTACAGTGCTTCAAAGTTCCTATGTTGAAGTCCTAGCCCTCACGTTCTCAAAATGTAAATAATGAGAAATGAAATAACATTGTGGCAGGCACACGAAGGAGATTTAAGATGAGTTCATACTGGAATAGTGTGGGCCCCTATTCTGACTGGAGTCCTTTAAAAAGGGGAAATTTGGACGTAGAGACAATTATAGGAAGGATGCCATGTGAAGACTAGAGTTATGCCGCCATAGCCAAGGAACTATCAAAGCTAGGAGAGAGGGCTGAAACAGATTCTCCCCTTGAACCTTCATGGGGAACATGGCCCTGTGGATACCTTGATGTCAGGCTTCTGGCTCCAGAGCTCTAAGACAAAACATTCTGTTTAAGCTCCTCTGTCTGCAGTGCTTTGCCATAGAAGCTAGCAAACAAATACTGTCTCTCATCATCACTACTCTTCCAAACACACCTCTTGGGCTCAGGCGATCCTCCCAACTCAACTCGGCCTCCCGAGTAGCTCTCCAAATGTTAGTTTTCCCGTGTTCCTTAATATCAGAGCCTTCATTGCCAACAGCTTAGGTAGATTACAAATCTTCATGCTGTGACTGACTACCATAAGCAAAAGGTCCCATGCTGTGTTCTGCTGCAATCCATATCTGAGGAAGGTAAACCAAGTGCACCCCCTCTTTGTGAAGGTAGCTGCCCCCACTGCAGACAAATCTGCCTGGGGAAAGCCTGCAACCTCTACCAGACACACGGGGAAAGCCTCGTGTTTCTCCTCCCTGAGCACATATGCATCTAGCAGACCCCTCAGGGTTTCAAACTAAAGTCAGTAATGTAGATATTTCTGTGCTTGTGACAGGCCAGTGGGGGAGGTATCTTGGGAGAGGAAGGATAGTTTCAGGTGGGCCTGAGAATGAAAGGGCTGAGTCTGGGAATAAAGGACATCTTTTACCAGCAAGTCGCATCTTGCAATAGTCCACTGGAGACTGTTCCTGCTACTGAAATTCCACTCTGGTCACATTGTTGGCATTGAATTCCAACCTGCTCATGGAATGATCTACAGCAGGAATAGTTCTCTATAGTTTGTTTTTTTTTTTTTAATCCAGAAGAGTTTCCTAAAAAACCTTTGTCTCTGCTAACTGGAAAAGAACCTTGACTTTTTTTTTTTTTGAGTTGGGGTCTCTCTCTGTCACCCGTGCAGTGGCATAATCACGGCTTTCTGCAACTTTGACCTCCTGTGCTCAGGTGATCCTTCTACCTCAGCCTCCTGAATAGTTGGGACTACAGGCGTGTGCCACTGTGCCCAGCTAAGGTTTTTATTTTTTGTAGAGACAAGGTCTCACTATGTGGCTCAGGCTGATCTCGAACTCCTGGGCTCAAGTGATTCTCCTGCTTCAGCCTCCCAAAGTGCTGGAGTTATAGGTGTGAACCACAGTGTCTCACCAATTCATTTATTATTGTCCTCAAACACTTTATTCAAACCCAAGAGAATTTGCAGGCCCCTTTTAAAGGTGGAAGGAAATCAAGAGGGTATGCCTTTTGCTCACAACAGCACTTTGTGAGGCTTATACCCAGAGTGCGACATTTGTCCCTGGGAGTAAACTGTAAATTACATCACAAATTAACATTTTAAAATTAAAGCTGGCATTTTTGACCTGCCTGCTGGCAGCCACGACCATGCTGAAAAGTGACATCATTTATGACACTAGCAGTTAAGAAGCCCAGTGTTTGAGGTCGTAAAACAGTTTCCAGGCCTGATTTAATATCGATTTTGCTGTCAGGCTAACTTTACTTTAATATTTAAACAAATGTTTAATGTTTAAACAGCTTGATTTTTCTCTTTTCATTTTTCTGTAGCTTTAACCCAGTGTTATCTATGTTGTAAAAATTTCCCCTTGGGCCACCTTCCATATTATACTGCCCTATCTTTAGCAATATTCTCTGATTTATCATCCCAATGTATATCATGCATCTAAGCCTTTTCCTTTGAGATGGAATGACCATCCTTTGCAGTATGTATATAATTCCTGTTATATGGGTGTTATGATATTGCTTTCTTATGGTATGGGTATATTCTTAGACCCATGGGGACAAAGACCTTCCTGTGAGCAGAGGATAATTTCTCACTTGAAGAATTAGACTGTTCACTGTGCACTACCAATAGCTTTGGGAAAAGGTAAATTGGACCCAGAAGAAGGAACGAGGAGGGAGTGCTCAAGGGGTCAGTGGGTTTGAACTAAGGCGGTCCTTTACTGTATACATTTTGAGAAGAGAAGAACTGATTTTATCTGGTTTCAATTATACTAAAATAAAATGATAAGGAATTTTTTGCCAGTGCATGGCTTACATAACTGTAATGAAGGCTGCTTATATCTCGGGACAAAACATTGCTAACAGTGGGAATCATGATGTGTGAATTTCAAGAGGGAAGTGAAGTTCATGAAGTACACAGTCATCGGAAACCACTCCCTAGTTGCCTTCCCTCCCAGGGCCATACTCAGACTAACTACTAAATCACCTTGCAAAATCCAGTGAGGATGGAAGAAAGCAGGTAAGTTATGATATGTGCAGGGCAAAGGGGGCAGTATTTTGTTGTAATACGGTGTCCTTTTCCCCTTGCATTCTTAGCTTAGACATCCTGCCTGTTTCTTCCGGAGTTTGCAGAATTTCCCCATTTCTTTGTCTGCAGAGATAAACGGGCAGCCAATTTATGAACTGTGTATCATGGGGATTATAAATCTCTCATTTGTCTACTCTCATTTCCATCTGATGTATTTTTCAAAACAATAGCCTGAATTCTGCTTTTTAAAAATATTATCTGACTGGAGACTGAGTTTGCAAAGCACCAAATAAGCTTTCTGTTGTCTAAAGTACTACTAATTAGTGTCTCACCTGGTTTTCCATTCAAATGTATTATAAATACATAAGAAAATTCCATAATCCCCCAAATTACAATTATCCATCTTTCTGTGTGCTGTATGTAGAACCACCAACTCCCAAACCACCAAATCCAAGGATACTTCATTTGTTAGAAAAACAGGGGAATTGGTTTTATGAAGCTGGTTTTGATCTACAATTCAGTTTTTTACATGCCATCCTCTAGGGATCCCCTGTGCCTCATCTTTGATGTTTGGGAGTAATTTCTGCTTCTTTGTGGAAGTACAGGTAATGTTTTTAGCCTATTATGGCAATCTGCCAGAAATAATTTTGATTTCTTAATGAGGCAACCAAGAGATAACCTTGACGCTTTAGTTATAAGGACCCAGTGTATGTGGCAGGGATGGGAGGAGTGGGGGATGGGAGGTGAAGCCCACTCAGACTAGGCGACACAACAGTACCCTCCTCATTCTGTGGCGTTCAAAAGGCCATTTTATGAATGGCCTTGATATAGAACCACTTGGTGGGGGTGGGGAAGAGTTCTTATTAAAAATGCAGATCCTGAGTCTCCTCCCTAGAACCCATGAGTCTGAATTCCTGGGTGTGAGGTCTACACTGTTCTTATAACATGGAGGGTTAGGATCCACTGCAATAGATCATATCACAGCCATTCAGGATAAGTGAAAAAAAAAGCAGTGACTCCTGATGAAGTGATCAATATAAGGAGACATGGAGAGAGGGATGCAAAGCAACTCATGACCAACATGGCCATCACACATGACCAGAGATCAGTGAGAAATGCACCAGCACTTCAGAGTGTTCTTGAAAATAGGAAAAACACACCTAGCCTACCAGCTGTGTTGCCCCACCTTGTCACTGTGACCAGGGACCCCACATTACTTGTGCCTTCTGATTTCTTCTTTAACAGACTCTAACCCTTAATACTCTCTTTCTTTTGGGGTTTCCACCATAAGAAACTTCAGTAGCCCCTTTTTCTGCCGAAGAGCTGCTCTTTGTGTGTCTTTGCTGAAGGGCAGTGGCAGGTAATGCCATTGTGGTTATCCAGTGACATCCAAGTAAAAAGTGAGACAGAAAGGAGCAGTGGAAGGAAGGATGAGTTGGAAACGAAAAGCAAGGTGGGAGAAGGTACAAAGTTGAAAATGGGGGAACCCCCTCCGGTTCCCTCCTGTTCTGGGAGCTATTCTGTCCTCTCAATAAATCCTTCATTCCAAAAAAGAAAAAGGAAAAAGAAAATGGGTGTTGTATGAAAAAGCCATATATGCAAAGTTACCCCCAAATGCCAAAGGAGCTGAGAAACCAAAGATGGCAGACAAATCCAGTTTGTCAGTTTTGGGTGATTTTTTGAGGTAACTTACAGACAGAAGTAGAGTTGTGAGGGCTGCATGACAGGAAGATCTCCTCACTGTTACTCCCCAGACCCAGGGCTTATATACCACAAGGCAAGAATATGTGTGCTCCAGCAAGCCAAATAAAGGCAACCCTCCGGAACAGGTAAGAACGCTATAAGCATCATAGCCTTCAATTTGTGTGACAGCACCATGTACTCTTGCTTTGATAAAAAGCAAGAGTACATGTTCTCACACGAGGGACATTTATAGGCCTAGAGCTAATCAGAAGTCAACATGGCAGATTAGCATCCAAGATGGAGTCACTTTTGTCTCTATAGTGAGTTTCTGCTTTGCCATATATTAGCTACTAATTTGCATACATGTTTACTCCATCTTTGAAAATTTACCTGCTGGGAAGAGGTGGCCTCTGGATGACAATTGTGACAATTGTGGGGAAGGTCCCTGGTAAAGGGATATATTCTCTGTCCCCCCTCTGATAGGGTAAATGTAACCTTGCTGGGACTCCCCTCTGACTGCTTCCCAGAAATAAAAATAATAATACTTGTGGCTGGTGCTTCTATCAGGTGCAGTGCCGCAGCCAGGCTGATTGATGACAGGCTAGATTTACTGCTGGTAATAAGGCTTGGCAAGATCGCCAAGCAAGTAAAAATAAAGATGTAATGATTGAATTACATATTCTTTTTCTGTGATTGAAAATAATATCAGACAACTGACTTCAGTGCCAGACAGATTACATAAGCACAAGTTAAGTGGTAGAATAAAAATGAGTAATTTTCCTCCTTGACTTAAATACAGCACTAAGTAGTATGCCCTTGAATTCAGCAGAAAGCAATTTCCTCCTCCCCAGTAACAGCTAGGGGGCATTGCAAATGCAAATCGAGTTAGCTTTGCATTTTTAATATTCCACATATCCATAATTCACTGCTGAGATTTTAGAGATGTTATTGCTACCACTTGGGCACTTTTAAATTATTTTGCACCTCTGAACTTTTGCATTCACTTTAACATTGGCACTTAAGATATATGTTTTAATCTATATAGAGTCCTGTGCTCAAAGAAACTCTAGTCATTGTGATTGGGAGCTCCCAACAGTATAGGACAGACTGTCATTTAACTTGCCATGCTCTCTTTCAAAGGAGAGCTTGTAGAAATAACTCCTGCTTAATAGGAAAAGATAAAAACCTCAACCACTATATTACGCTGTGTGGCTGTCTCCTGGAAGAACAGAGGTATCCACGATGTCACCCAGAGCAGTGGTGTGAAAAGCATCTTAGAGACCCGTAGTGTGCAATGAGAATTTCATTGGCTGGCAATCAATAGCAACCTGATTCCTTTGTGAAAACCTGCTTCTATTATAATGTGTAACAGGATTAAACTTATCCTGTTGGGAGTGGATGAAACTGGGGAATATCAAGAAATAAGGAACAAGCATGTCTCTTGCTGTGTTTTATAAAAGAAACTATCAGCCTCACATCCCAACTAAATAAGGAACAAGCATGTCTCTTGCTGTGTTTTATAAAAGAAACTATCAGCCTCACATCCCAACTATTTGGGATTGATTTTTGACCCAAGGGCAGTTGTTAAGTAACTAATGAAGTCTGAGTCTGTAAATCTCGCTAAATTTGTCATTTGAGATATACAACTGATATATATATATTCTTACTAAAATATTCCATTAGGTACACTTTTATTTTGAGTCTCACTCTGTCACCCAGGCTGGAGTATAGTGGCACACTCACGTCCACTGCAGCCTATACTTGCTGGGCTAAGGCAATCCTTCTACCTCAGCCTTCCAAGTAGCTGGAACTGCAGGCACGTGCCACCATGCCTGGCTAATTTTTAAAAAATTTATTGTAGAGATGAGGTCTTGCCAAGTTGCCCAGGCTGATCTTGAGCCCAAGGCTCAGACAATCCGCTTGTCTTGACCCCCCAAAGTGCTGGGATTACAAGCGTGAGCCACCACACCTGGCTAGGTATGCTATTCCTTTGTGAAGCTCTGCTCAAGGCTGTGGCAGAGACAGGTGACTTCATACCCATGATGGAGCTGACCAAAGGAAGATGGCACTTTAGAGGAAGAAAATAAGTAGTCCTCCCCTCCCCTACCCTCCCCTCTTCTCCCCTCCCTTCCCTTCCTTCTTCCTTTCAACTGTCTCTTCCTTTATTCCTTTTCTTCCCTGGGAAACTAATTAGGATGCTTTGGGAAATAGGACGGGGTTCTAGGAAAAATAAGAAGTTAACATATATCATAGTGACCTTGAAGGAAATTTATACAATATAAAGGGAGGGAACCTAATTCCCTCATTTTTCTCCAAGGTCATGCTTACATTTTAATTCAAAATATACCCACATTTCACACATTGGACTCACCTGTGCTTGAGCATCCTGAATTAGAGATGGTTTAAAAAGCACCACTTCCATGCCCTTTCTTGAAGAACACAAGAGTCCAGATCAAGACTTTGATGGATATACAATTCTGTTCAGAGTGAGTTATAAAAGGATTTGTTAGATTTAACCCAGTCCTCCTTTTCCTTACCTTTCTTCCGTCTACCAAGTATACATGTATTCTCTTGGCAAGCCCTGTGGGATTGGGTTCATATTCATGAGCTTAATCAACCCAAAGACATTTACCATGAGCACAGTGGCTGGTTTCTAGAGCTGGGTAGTTTCTTCTCACTGCCACCTTTTTCTGTTTTGGGATGAGGATGCCTCCTCTTAATGACAATGAGAGAATTTCCTCCAGCCAGCTTTCACTGCTGGGACCCTTTTGAGCTTTCACTCAATTTACTCCATTCCCTAACCTCCAGGAATCCACAGACCATCCAGAAGTCTTTAGATCTTTCCAGCTCTACTCTCACCTCCTTGCTGGCTAGCCTAAAAGAGAGCAAAAGCAAAAAAGACTAGCCTTGAACTTGGTTTTGACAGATTGTGAGGAAAAGCCTTCTAAGGTTCCATGAGGGAAAGGGGACTCAGCGTTATTTTTTCCCTCGGTTCTGCTTCCACTTCCTCTTCCCCATTACTGTTTTGCGTTTTCTCTATTCTGCTGTTTTTCTGTCCCATCATTTTTCTGTTCCGCTGTTTTTTATTTTCTTACTGGAAGATCTCTGTGGTCTGCTCAGAAACTTCTCTTTCCAGATAGATCTTTGTAGTCGAGTCCCACGTTACAAGCACCAAGCAGCTTTAACATTCTGTCACTGAAAACAATTTGAGTGTCTACATAGCAGGTGCTGGGGGCACAGTAGTAAACCATGCAGACAAAAATCTCTGCCAGGTGGAGCTTACATTCTATCAGGGAGACAGAGGCAAGAAATGAAATAAGGAACTGTATCATCTAGTATGTTAGAAGGTGATAAGCACTATGGGAAAAAATTAAGCTGAGTAATGGAGCATAGGATGGGGAGCTGCAAATTCAACCAGTGTGGTTAGAGTAGACCTGGTTGAAAGGGGCTGTCTGGGCAAAGACTTGGAGGAAGGAAAGCAGTCAGCTTTGTGTGTGTCCATGGATGGAGTGCTCCAGGCAGAGGGAACAGCCACTGCCAAGGCCCCCAGGTGAGTCTGGTTAAGGAGCAACAAAGAGGCCAATGTGGCTGGAGTTGATAGAACACGAGGAACATTGTAGGGCATGTAGGAGCAGGCTGTGTAGACTCTTGAGACCATTGTGAAGACTTAGGCTTCTATCATATTTTACTTTCTTTGTTTTTTTCCAAGGACAAATTGTACTGAAAACTAGGTCCTGCGGGAGCCTGCTTTATCTAATATATTCAAATGATTTATAATTAGCATACAAATTGTATATAAAAAGGCACTTCCAGAAGGCTCAAAAAGTTTGTTCTCTTTAGTGGTATAAACATCTTTTGTGCAATCTTCTTTTCACTCTTAGTTGTTTTTTAGTCTTTAGCCTGCTTTAACTCCATAATGAATACACTCATCCCAATTTATGTCTAAACTTACAAATTCCACATTGTGTGTATGTGTGTGTGTGCATGTGTTTTGCACAGTATCATAGACAAGACAGAATTTTCGACTTTGGGAGGCAGAGGTGAGTGAATTGCCTGAGCCTGCGGGTTCGAGACCCGCCTGGGCAGCAAGACCTCATCTCTACAATAAATCAAAAAATCAGCCGGGCGTGGTAGCGCATGCCTGTAGTTCTGGCTACTCGGAAGGCTGAGGTGGAAGGATCGCCAGAGCCCAGCAGGTTGAGGCTGCGGTGGCCGGGAGCGGCCACTACACTCCAGTCTGGGCAACAGAGTGAGACTCCAACTCAAAAAAAAAAAAAAAAGACAGAATTTTGTTCTTAGCATAAGGTTAATAAGACACAGAAAAAATAATTGCTTACATATAATTATTTGACATGCTCAAGTTAGCATTAAATTTTTCATTTACCATAAAGGAATAAAGGAATAAGCAGTTTGGCCTAAAAAGTAGTTTTGAAGGAGATGTAGGGCAGGCGCAGAGGCTCACGCCAAGGAGATAAGCAGTTTGGCCTAAAAAGTAGTTTTGAAGGAGATATAGGCCAGGCACAGAGGCTCATGCCTGTAATCCTAGCACTTTGGGAGGTCAAGGTGGGAGAATCACTGGAGCCCAGGAGTTCGAGACCAGCCTGGGCAACATAGTGAGACCTTGCCTCTACAAGTAATCAAAAAAGTTATCTGGGCATGGTGGCATGCACCTGTAGTCCCCGCTACTCAGTGGCTGATGCAGGAGGATTGCTTGAACCCAATAGTTTGAGGCTGTGGTCAGCTTTGATCATGCCACTGCACTTCAGCTTGGGTGACAGAGTGACACCCTGATTAAACAATAATAATAATAAAGTATTATTGATAAGGAAATGACAACTTAATTGGAAGGCACAAGTCCTGGACCCTTGAAGTAACTAGACAATAAACAACATGTTCACGTGTGCATGTGGGCTTCACCATGTCTTTCACATGCATTATCTCTTTGGATGTTTATAATTCTGTCAGTGGATGGGACGAGTGTTGCAATCCCCATTTCTCAAAAACAGATTACAAGATTTACCCAAAGTCACACAGGAATGGGCAGAGGCGGGACCTGAATCTAGATCTTTTGACCTTAAAAGTAGTTCCCTGTGATGAGTCCCTGGTGCTGATAGGAGTGTGGGATGAAATTAAGGTTTGAGAACAACAGTTCTAAATTCGATTCAAATACTAGATTTTGTGGTACAGACTATAAATGTGCCATGGAAATAAAGACAAGGGGACCATTCCTGGGGCTTGAATTAATCTACAGGTGAACTCATGTAAGGAAGGGATGTAAGCTGCACCTTGAAGCATGTGTGGATGAGAGCTGGCACAATCAAGGGGAAACCAAGTCAAGCTTACCACAAGAAAGGCTCATGGTCACCGAGCACATGTGGCAACATCATGGAGGAGGAGGACTGGCTGTGTCAGTGGATACGCAGGTCTTCTCTGCCAGGAGCCTGCCTAAGTGCCACGAGGTAGCCATGCTACCTCCAAGTCCACTCGCCTGCCTGTGCAGGGGCAAGGACTGAGTCCCAAATAACCACATAGGAGAGCCGCCTCCCTCGTCTTTACTTCCTCCCAACGTGCTACACCCATCTGTAACTGACTGCTGCTTTTCTCACTGTTAGATGGGAACTGCTTGCTCAGGCTGATTTACAATAGGGCTTGCAGGCAGCTCCAGCAGAAGTGACTAGAGGAAAGTGGGACCCAGGAATGTGTGTGTGGTGGGCAGAAGGTGATGCAGGTGTGAAGTTGGCATGAGAGAGTTGTGTTCCCTCAGAGAAGCTGAAAACCCGTGTCCTAAGAACGTAGTGTGGTTTGAACCAAGAGAAGAACCTGTGGGGATAAGAAGGGGACCTGAGTCTATGGGAATCAAATCAATATTAGGAGAGTGTTTTACTTGGGCCAAATATGAGATGTCTTTGTTGCAATTTCACACAAACTTATATGAGTGAGAACACATAGTACTCTGTTTTTTGTTTCTGTGATAGACCACTGAGTACGATAGAATTTAAATCCATCCAAGATGCTACAAAGTCCATATGTTTGTCCTTCTTTATGGCTGCTTAATATTCTATTGTGTATATGTACCACATTTTTTTAATCCAGTTCAGCTTCAGTGGGCAGCATGGTTGGTTCCATGTTTTTGCTATTGTGAATAGAGCTGCAACAAACGTGCATGTGCAGGTATCTTTTTTGTAAAATGATTTGAGTTCCTCTGGGTATGTTTCCAATAGGGGGATTGCTGGGTCATATGGAAGGTCAATTTCTAGTTCTTTCAGAAATCGCCACACTGTCTTCCAGAGAGGTTGCACCAGTTTGCTTTCCAACCAGCAGCGTAGAAGCATTCCTTTTTCTCCGCATCCTTGTCAGCATCTGTTGTTGTTTGTTTTATTAATGATGGCCATTCTTACTGGGGTTAGGTGGTATCAATGTGGTTTTGATTTGCATTTCTCTGATGATGAGTGAGGCTGAGCACTTTTTCATGTGTCTGTTGGCTGCCTGTATATCTTCTTTTGAGAAGTGTCTATTCATGTCTTTTGCCCACTTTTTAATGGGACTGTTTGTTGTTTTCCTGTTTTGAAGATTTTTTAAAAAAAATCATGTCTGTTTCTTAAAAGTTCACACTTCCATCAGTAATTTCCATGACCTGGAGGGACTCTCTCTTTTCTCCCAAGTGTCTCTATGTGTGTTCACAATCACTTAGTGACTTCTATTTCTTCACTTCCATGGCGGGCCAACCTAGATCCATTGAGATGTCATCATCCTTTTCCATCACCTGAGTTTTCATCTTTCTACTTCTCTCACATCCTTTATTTAATTTGCATGTTGCTAGGAGTCTTAGGCATTGAAAGTATAGTTTAATAAGTGAAGCTACCAGAAGAGCCATTCTCCCAACATATCATGCTTCTTTTTCTTTCTGCTCAGCTCTGGCTCTGAATCCTCAACTCAGTTCAGGACTACTACAAGCTCCCCAAGGTCCCTTCCATATTTCACCAGGGCACTGGGTTTGATTTGACTATAGTTCACTGGGTATGAGTAGGCCCTACAAATCTATAGGGACAGAGAGTGGATTGGGGTTTACTAGGAGCTGGGCGGAAGGGGGAATGGGGAGTAGCTGCTTAAAGGGTATGGGGCTTCCTTTAGGGATGATGAAAATGTTTGAATTTAGATAGTGATAATAGATGCTTGACAATTGTGAATGTACTAAATGTCACTGAATTGTACACTCTAGGATGATTATGTTATGTAGCTTGTACCACAACTAGGAAAAAGGAAAAGAATGAGGGATTCTGGATTCAGAAAGTGCTGGGTACCAATGCTAGCTTTACTCCTCATGGGCTGTGCCACCCTGGGCAAATTTCATGTGGTATCTTTATTTTACAAGTCTCAGTTTCTTCAGCTACAAAATGGGATGAATAATTCCATCTGCCTGGTGAAATTTCTCTGAACAGTAAATGAGATGGTGCAAGTATAATGCTTATTTTTATGTTACAAATGTCTTTATTACCTAGTAAAAGAGGGTAATACGAATGTTGGGGATGAGGAGCTGCCCCTGTTCTAAGAGAAACTGTTTTCAGGCTGCAGATTTTATGACTGCAAGAAATCAAAGGCAAATCCCTGGAGTTTTTCAGGCCCCTGCAGCCTCACTTGCTAGGTCTATTTTGACCTGGAAGCAGAATTTGATCACTTTATGGCTTTGGGTTTTTTTGGCAGGAAACCCAATTGTACCAAGTGTCATGTGATTTTACTAGAATTACTTGATGATTAAGAGGTGTTTACAGAGTGGATGACATTGCACAATATGAAGCATTTGCCATGCTGCTCCCTTCTCTTACCTGACCTTGTTCCTTTTTGAGCCTCTCCTTCTACCTCTGACAGCCCTCCTCCCATTCCTCCCATCTCATTTCTGGAGAAACATTCCCCTTTCTCTGAAGTTTCAAGTTCTTGGACTCCAGTTTTGACCCAGTCACTTTGCAAAAACATTTTCCTAACCAGAACAGATAGGTATCCCAGGTGAGCTCACGGGCCTCCACTTATAACATAATCACGTTTGCTATGTGACAGCGATTGGGCTACACGGTTCACAGGGAGGTTTGTTAGTCTTGTCGAGGGCTCTCCAACAAGCCACTTGGAAATTAGCACCAGTGAGGATGTGTCAGCACCGATACTGTCCTGCTGCAAATTCCCTTGGCTCTGAGACACCATCACAGTCTCCTGTGTGCTTCTTAACAGAGCCTCACCTTTCCTCGTACTCTCTGAGCCTCACAGAGACCTTTATTCCCTTCTTCCTACACCAGCAAGACTAATTCCACCTCTCTCATCCGCAGCCCTCCACTGCTGGCTCCCCACTCCAAGAAATTGCTGAAGTAGACATCACTGATTCTGGTGGGTTTGCTTTCTGGTCTGTTTTGCAAGATGTCTCTTCATTTAGCTTAGTCTTATTCTAATCTCCTCTCATTCCTAATAAAAAAGGCTAAAAATGGGTTTTTAAAAGTCATCTTCAAAGTCTTGTATTTAAGTTGCCCCTAATTTGTTCTCTATATTTATTATTCTTCTCCATCTCCATTTCACCCCCCACACCCATGCCACCTCACTCCTGAATACATGTGAACACATATACACACACCCATTCCCTCTTCATGCAACCATTTAGCTCCCCTATTTGGGTCCCAGATAAACAAAATCTACCTTGTTTTAACACCCTGCTGCAATCCATTCAAACTACCCCTACCCCTAACCCTAACCCCTACCCTACCCCTACCCCTAACCCTGACACCTCACAGAACTTAAAGGAGGCTGGGTCCTTCCCTGAGCCCTTGACAGGCTTGATTCAAATCCAACCAGCATTGGTCCTAGGTGAGGAATCGGTGCTGCCTGGCACTCCCAGAACAGAAAGCTCTTCTGCTATGACAGTCATCAGCCATAAAGGCAGAATTAAAACAGCTTTCCATACAATCACCTTACATGTAGTACCCTGTAAGTCTAAAGGCTGTCACTAGTCTGTATGACACCACGTGCCCCGTTCTCCTGGTAAATGCCACCCATAACAGCATATGAGGATTGCTGACTGGATTGAGAGGTGTATTTCAACCTATACTGGCCCCTCAGCTTGCCACACCCACCCCCCACCTTGAACAGTGAACAACCTCCCCAATGTTCATGGATGCCCTGTAAGTAAGCAAGCACATATTGTCTTTAAGGTAAAACTTGACCAGGAGCTCCTGACTTCATATTCTGCCTTTTTAGTGATGAACTGAATTATTGGTTAAAGAAACAATAAGTCAACCCAGTGATGGGGATAAAATAGCACTCCCAGAAGTAAAACTGTTTAAGATGATCTTTTTGAATGGTTTATAGATTAAAGTCATGACACATTTTTTTTTTTTTAATTTTAAGGTCCCACTGTTAGTCACTGCATTACAGGTTATTGTTCTAATGAATTGCTCAGGATAAGAAAATACAAGTTTTACCTTCTGTTCTAATTGGCAAGTGATGTGTGAACTAATAAGAATTCTATGTTGTGGCCTCCATTAAGGTACCAGATGTATTTGGCTGAGGAGAGATTTGTTGAATAGCTTCAACCTTTAAGTGCAGAGGATAAATGGATGGTGACATCATTATACCTTGACAAATAGAAATTATATCATGTCCCCTTTTTTCCCTTTTCATTACCAAGAATGATTTATTTTAGTGGCTTTCAATTCATAAAACTGTAAAGTTAAAAACCTCTTAAATTTGCAACATGCAATAGGGATGGTTAATAGCATTCATGAACCATGCTATATAATGTTATTGGAGCTATTTTCTCAATAAGGTGCATTATAAACAGGTGCTGGGAATTTACAGCAAGCAAATTTGTGAGCCTCATATGCCTGGCCTTATTTTTCAACCAACCATAATGCTAAGTTATCATAAGTGACATGACATGTGACCTTGTTACATTTCATCTTCATCAAATACTCAATGCTACTGAAAGGTCTTGGAATGAAAACCTAAAGAGTCAATAGAATTGTTTGTATCATGAAAAATAAGTACAGCCTTTCTCATAACCTTTGTTCTCCCAGTAAATCCTGTGTTTGTTGCTCTAGTTGATTATGTTTATTATACTTTCCCTGCAATGCCTGGGGATTTCCATGAAATTTTCTGTTGTTACCCAAGATTCCATCTCCTCCACCCACCTCATTCACTGAGGCTTATGAATTAGAAGAGTGTGCGTGTGTTTGACTAATAGATTCCCTAGATTACAAAGACAAAATAAATCCTGGACACTCAGGGATAAGATTTGAATGGATTGTAGCAGGGTGTTAAAACAAGGTAGATTTTGTTTATCTGGGACCCAAATAGGGGAACTAAATGGTTGCATGAAGAGGGAATGGGTGTGTATATATGTTTACATGTATTCAGGAGTGAGGTGGCATGGGTGTGGGGGGTGAAATGGAGATGGAGAAGAATAATAAATATAGAAAACAAATTAGGGGCAACTTAAATACAAGACTTCGAAGATGACAAAAAAATAAAATCATTTTTAGCCTTTTTTATTAGGGATGGGAGGAAATTAGAATAAGACTAGCCTAGATGAAGAGACATCTTGTGAAATAGATCAGGAAGCAAACCCACCAGAATCAGTGATGTCTACTTCAGCAATTTCTTGGAGTGGGGAGCCAGCAGTGGAGGGCTGCGGATGGGAGAGGTGGAATTAGGCTTGCTGGTGTAGGGAGAAGGGAATAAAGGCCTCTGTGAGGCTAGGAGTGTACGAGGAAAGGTGAGGCTCTGTTAAGAAGCACACAGGAGACTGTGATGGTGTCTCAGAGCCAAGGGAATTTGCAGCAGGACAGCATCGGTGCTGACACATCCTCACTGGCGCTCATTTCCAAGTGGCTTGTTGGAGAGCCCTCAACAAGACTGACAAACTTCCCTGTGAACCGTGTAGCCCAATCGCTGTCACATAGCAAACGTGATTATGTTGTAAGTGGAGGCCTGTGAGCTCACTTGTCAGGCCACTGACATCCTTCTGGTAAGCTGCCCAAACCCTGCTGACACGAGGCTGTTCCTAACAGAGAAAACGTCAGCACCAACATTTCCTGCACCTTCTATCACAGACTGCTGTTTCTGGAAGATGTTTGTCCAATTAGTGCCAGTACTAGGTGGCGTTTAGGGAGCACAGTTCATTTTTCAAGCGTTTTACAATCCCATCTTCTGTTTATTCCACGTTCACTTTCCCATCTCTCTGACCATGGCATCTATTAGACTTTGCATCATCCTTCATATAAGTTCAATGCTTACTCTATTACAGCATTAGTTTTTAACCCTAATTTTCTTTAATTTTAAATTTTAAATATGTGGGGTACAATTAAGTGTTAGGTACATAAATGTTCATTATGCAAGTACCCTTATAGATGAGGTGTGCCTCCCCCCTCCCATGGCAGTTTGTCACTACTGCCAATCCTGCCCCCACTCTCCCCTGGCAGTTCCCACTACTGCCAATCCCTTTCTTATAGTATTATGATAGTTGTTCAAGGTCCGCTTATGAGTGAGACCATGTGATACTCGGTTTGTTTTTGTGATAGATCACTCGTATTATAGATTTTAAGTCCATCCAAGTTGCTGTGAAGTTCATGATTTTGTCCTTCTTTATGACTGCATAATATTCATATATATATATATATATATATATATATATATATACAGTATATTCCCAGTAGGGGGATTGTGGTGTCATATGGGAGGTCAATTTTTAGGCCTTTTAGGAATCGCCAAACTGTTTTCCACAGAGGTTGTATTGGTTTATATTCCCACCAACAGTGTAGAAGTGTTTCCTTTTTGCCACATCCTCTCCAGCATCTGTTATTTTTTGAGTTATTGATGATGGTCATCCTGACTGGAGTTAGGTGGTATCTCAGTGTGGTTTTAATTTACATTTCTTTGATGACTAGTGAGACTGAGCATTTTTTCAAGACTCTGTTGGCTGCTCATATGTCTTCTTTTGAGAAGTGCGTATTCATATCTTTCTAAAAAAACTGAGACAGGGTCCAGGAAAACAACACAGATAATTAGAAGTTACAGAATAAGACCAGGAAGAAAATGTTGAAGAAACCGAGGTTATTTAGTTTTGAAAGAGAATCATAATTAGTGACTGAAGCACGTTCAACAGAGTCTGTAAGGACTGTTTTCTAAGTGGTTATTAGGAAAATAATTAAAACTACCAGCTCATTAGACCTGCAGTCTTTTTTTTTTTTTCTAATAGGAAGGGATTTTGAGCATTGTTCTTTCATTTATTAACTTATTTGGGAGTGAGAGAGTAGGTAATGAAGAGAGTGAGGTAAAGGGAGGGCAGCTTCATTCAATGTTCTAGAACTCTTGGGAAACTACTTTAAGTTGCAGGAAAGGAAAAGTATGTTAATGTGGAGCTGGTGTTGAGCCTATGGAATTTCTGGCTCTTCAAAATAAAATCAACTAACTTCTTGTATTGTTTCCTTAAAAACGCAGCAACTTGTTTAAAAGTAGAACTCCCCACCTCACCCTCTGCTCATTCCCCTTGTGAGAGCTGAGAAGATTTGGATCAGAAATGATCAGCCATGTTAGACATTTCTTTCAACAGTATGCAGATGGAAAACTCATGGAGTGCATTGAAACCCCCAGTGTAATACACGGCACAGAGAAATGTCTCAATAAAGGTTGGTTGCATTGATTGAGTATCCAGACCTTTTAGTTTTTGAATGAGAGTAAAGAAGATACTAAATTTTTGAACCAGTATACTTTTTCTTTCTCTCTCTTTTAAAAATCATTTTAAAGATGTGGGATACAACTCAGTTAAGTATACAAATGTTCATTATGCAGGTACCGTTGTTGATGAGGTGTGCCCCTCCCTCCCCTGGTAGTTTCCCTTAACTGCCAGTCCTACCCCCAACCCCTGGCAGTCTCTCGCTACTGCCAATCCCTTTCTTATAGTATTATGATAATTGTTCAAGGTCCACTTATGAATGTGAACATGTGGTATTCTGTTCTTTGTTTCTGTGATAGATCACTGTGTGTGATAGACTCTAAATCCATCAAAGTTGCTATGAAGTCCATATGCTTGTCTTTCTTTATGGCTGCACAATATTCCATTGTGTACATGTACCACTTTTTTTTTTTTTAATCCAGTCCAGATTCGATGAGCAGCATTGTTGGTTCCATGTTTTTGCTATTGTGAATAGAGCTGCAACAAACATGCGTGTCCAGGTGTCTTTATGGTAGAATGACTTGAGTTCCTCTGGATATATTCCCAATAGGGGGATTGCTGGATCATATGGAAGGTCAATTTCTAGTTCTTTCAGAAATTGCCACACTGTCTTCCAAAGACGTTGTACTAGTTTGCATTCCCACCAGCAGCATAGAAGCATTCCTTTTTCTCCGCATCCTTGCCAGAATCTGTTGTTGTTTGTCTTATTAATGATGGCCATTCTTACTGGGGTTAGGTGGTGTTTCAATGTGGTTTTGACTTGCATTTCTCTGATGATGAGTGAGGCTGAGCACTTTTTCATGTGTCTGTTGGCTGCCTGTATATCTTCTTTTGAGAAGTGTCTATTTGTGTCTTTTGCCCATTTTTTTAATATCAATATTTTTAATTTTGATATTGTGGGATACAGTTAAGGGCTAGGTATACAAATATGCTTCATTTCAGGCACCTTTGTTGATAAGGGGTGTTTCCCCGTCCCTAGACAGATATTACTACCGTTAATCCCACCTCTCTTCCCCCCCATACTTTCCCACCACTGTCAGTCCTTTTCATGTAGTATTACGATGGATATTCTAGGTTCACTATATGAGTGAGAACATGTGATACTCTTTTGCCCATTTTTTAATGGGGCTGTTTGTTTTTTTCTTTCAGCATGATTAAGTTCCTTGTAGATCCTAGATGTTAGACCTTTGTCAGATATACAGTTGGCAAATATTTTTTACCATTCTGTGGGCTGTTTCCCCGCTCTCTTGACGGTTTCTTTTGCTTTGCAGAAGTTTATTAGTTTGATGAGGTCCTACTTGTCTATCTTATCCCTTATGGTATGGGCACTTGGGGTTTTTATCAGGAATTTAACCAGTAAGTTTCAGGAGCAGATTCTGCATCCAAGATCTTGACTGTTTGGAGTGTGTAGAAAGTTGTGGATGTAGGGAAAGTCATTAGAAATTTCTAATACAGAGTCCTTGAATGGAACAATATGTTTTCAACTTAATAAAGAAAAGGATTGTAACTCAGATAATGAGAGGGGTTGGTTTTTTATGTCAGTAGTTACCCAAGGAACAAAAGTGGTGCCATCAAGTTTACTTTTACATAACCCAGTCTGTAGTGACAAAGTAAATAAATAAAGCCATTGTTTGGCTGGGGCTACCTGGCGTTATGATTTGAATTGTATATCCTCCAAAATATTTTGAAGTCCTGACCTCTAGTGAGATATGAGATCTGACAATTAAGTTCATGAACTCATCTTAGAAAAAGTGCTACATACATTATTGCTGAATATCACTATGGTCATCTTTTAAGTACTCCCCTTGGGAAGCTGTACATTGACACCAATGTCTAGTTCACCCATCAAAGCAATTTTGGAACTATTTTTCTGGAGCGATCCTCAGAGTTGTCGTTGTATTACCCTTGATGTCCTGAATGTCATCAAAATGTCTTCCTTTCTATATTTCCTTTAGCTTCAGGTAAAGAAAAAAGTCATTGGGGCCAGATCTGATGAGTAGGGGGGGTGTTCCAATACAGTTATTTGTTTGCTGGCTAAAAGTTCCCCCATAGACAGTGCTGTGTGAGCTAGTGCACTGTCATGATGTAAGAGCTCCTTTGGGACCATTTTTGCACACACCATTCTCATGCCAAGATTTTCAGTTAAGATTTTCTTAACTGTTTCTCTACTGATGTTTACTTGGTCTGTTATGTTTCTCACAGTCAGCTGACAATTTTGATGCACAATTCAACGCATTTTTGCAATGTTTTCATTAGTTCAGCCTGTTATTGGCCATCCTGACCTCTCTTCATCAGTGACACTTTCTCTCTCCTCAGAAAAATATTTAATCCATTTGTACACTGCCATTTTCTTCATGGCATTATCCCCATAAACTTAGACTAATATGTTCCCAATTTCTCTTCCACTCTTGCCAAGTTTAACAAGAAATTTAATGTTTGTTCGTTTGCTCTACTTCAAGCGCCAACATTCTCATAACAGCACACAAAACATGCAATGACAATAATGAATGCCACTCAGCAAGACACCACCACACATCAACTTGAACACGGTCATGAGACACAGATACACCAAGGTTAGGAAACCTTACTGAATTGTTTGCATAGTAATGTCAATGTAGGTGCATGCTGGCAAGTTCGTGAACTTAATTGTCAGTCCTCATAAGTAACATTATTTGGAAATAAGGTCTTTGCAGATGATCAAGTGAAAATGAGGTCATTAAGGTGGGCCCTAATCCAATGTGAACGTTGTCCTTATAACAATGACAATTTGGACACATAAGCAGGGAGAACACCATGTGAAGATGGGAGTTATATGTTGCCAAAAGCCAAGGAACACTAAATATTGCTCACAAAGTACCAAAAGCTGGGAGAGAAACATGAAACAGATTTTCTTACTGGTTTCAGAAGGAACTAACTCTGCCAACGCCTTGGCTGAAACTTCTCACCTCCAGAATTGTGTGACAATACATTTTTATTGTTTAATCCACCTAGGATATATTATTTGTTACAGCAGCCTCAGGAAACTAATACATCTGGATAAGGGTCTCCATCTCTGTCTTCTTCAGCAAATGTAACCCTGGCCATGAGTCTAAGATTTAGTCCTCCTCTCTCTTCAAGGATAGTTAAATCTTTTATATTCTCCAAGTTTCAGTGGTTGGCAGAAACCCTTCCTCGTCTCTCCACTCTCCTCCTCCCACACTTTCAGGGATGGGTATTTGTTTACAAAATGTTCTAGAGAGCAATAGATTTTATTTTCCAAATGCAAACTTCTCCTTGTTAGCTTCTCGTTGGGAAATTATTACCACCATGGCCACTTATGCAGTGTATCAGCCTCTAGTTGGTGTTCCAGCCTCCGGATGCCTTTTTGGGGATGGGTTTACATCTGTTAGAGATGAGGGAACTAAGTGTCATCATCATTTTCTTCATGGAAATTACTTAGGAGCAAGCATATTGTTCTACTTTTGTTTTATCATCAGCAAAAACAAGCATTTTGCCAAAAACTGAAGTCAGGCAAAGGGGTAATGGTAGTAAGGGGGAAGATGTAAGCTCATATTGCCTTTTGTCTTTATACATTTATGTACAGTTCTTATTCTTTTTTTGAGTTGGGGTCTCACTCTGTTGCTCAGGTGATATGATTACAGCTTACCACAGCCTCGACCTCCTGGGTTCTGCCTCACCTTCCTGAGTAGCTAGGACAAAGGTATGCACCACCTTCCCTGGCTAAATGTTTTCTTTCTTGTAGAGATGGAGTCTTACTATGTTACCTAGGTTGGTCTTGAACTCTTGGACTCAAGCAGTCCTTCTGTTTTGGCCTCCCAAAGTGCTTGGACTATAGGTGTGAACCACCGCACCCACCCATGATTATTTTTCATATTCCTTTAGGACTAACCAGAGACAAAATGTTGAAGCAAAGTTTGTTTGTGCTTTCCCAACTACAGACTCCATCTCTTAGCCACAATCATCTCAAGACACTCTTTTTGTGCCTGTACAGGCTGCCAGATGTTTGTTATCTCCCATTTTCATGCCACTCAGATTTAAACTTGTTACCATAAGGATGTAGGGTTCTGCCAGCTGGGGCTCTGAAAGCTATCTGTAGCCTTTTTCCCATGATTGGCTCCATTAGGCAAATTCTCCAATGCCACGCATAGTTAGAGCCCAGTTAAAATGCTCATGTCCTTAGGAAAGCCCTTAGTCATGACCGTATCAGGCCTCATGGCGACCTCAGAAGTTGGTCATTGTCCATGTGGTTGTTAGCTAAGGCTGCTGCTGGGCAGCCCTGCACATGTTGTTTGTTTGGCGGGGCAGACTGCAGGCAGCCTTTTCCCCACATAATGACCACTCCCTCTTCTACTGCAGTCTGTTGTCCTTGAATGCCAACCTAGTGAAAGCCTCATGGGCTCAAGAGCGGGACTTTCTCTGAACAAGTCTAGACACGAACACCATCTTCCTCCATTTTTGTTCTTGCTTCATTGTCTACTCACCCCAAAAGGAGCAGTCAGGACAGCTATCCTTTGCTTACTCTCTTTGTATGCCCTAGACCCTGCAGCTGTACAGTGACAGGTATTTACTGCCTGGCTTGTTGATTCCATTTTGGTAAATCCAACCATCCTTTTCAGCACAGCTCACATGTGACGTTGAGGCTGGCAAAGACAGCTACTTACCTAGCTAATTATACAATCCCCTCTCTTCCTCCCCCACAGCTTCCATTTCCATTCAGGCAGCAGTAGGCCCAGGAAACAAAGCTCTCCTGTAGCTAGGACAGGTCAAGTGATGTCATTCTGACCAATAAGACAAAAGCAAAATTCTATTGGGTAATGATGTCAGAAAACTGATTTTGTTAAAAAAGAGGAACAGTCTTAGCACTCAATTTTTTTCTCTCCTTCCTAATCTTCCTGCAAATTTGCAGACATGATGTCTGGAGCAGCACTCTTTGATAAAAGCCTTTGCAGTGATAGAAATGTGCTGTGTCAGCACTGTCCAATAGAGTAGCCACTAGTGCTATGTGGCAATTGAACACTCTGAATGTGACCAGTGTGACTGAGGAGCTGAATTTTTTACTTAACTTATTTATATATGTGTGTATGTATGTATTCATTTATTTTTGAGTCAGAGTCTCACTCTGTTGCCCAGGCTGGAGTGCAATCACATGATCATGGCTGACTACAGCCTCAACTTCCTGGGTTCAGGTGATCCTTCCACCTCAACATCCAAGTAGCTGGGACTACAGACGTGTGCCCTCATGCCCAGCTAATTTTTTTATTTTGGTAGGACAAAGTCTCGCTGTGTTGCCCAGACTGGTCTCGAACTCCTAGGCTCAAGCAATCCTCCTGCCCTAACCTCCCAAAGTGCTGGGATTATAGGTGTGAACCACTGCACCTGGCCAACTTTATTTTAAAAATTTAAATTTAAATAGCCACATGTGGCTAGTCACTCCACATTGAACAGTGTAGGGGAATGCAGCATTGATCTTTCAAGCAAGAGGATGAAAGAAACACTCCTAAGGGCAGAAACCTCAAAAGGTAAGGATGGGTTCCTGAGTCAGTGTAGTAACTGTACAGCCCTGGAGGGCTTGATATGTAAGAAAAATAGACCCTGACTCAGTTATGCCACTAGTGTTGAGTTTCTGCTAAGTGCAGTTGTATGTGACCCTACCAGGTTCTCTGACCAAAGTGTTTAGGTGCTTCTGCTAAAGCCAGTGCTGGAAGAAAGTTAGATAATGCAATAATGAAACAATGTAAGACTTTCTCTTGGTTGAGGGAATTTCGTGTTTTATTTGATGAATCTTTATTTCCATATCTACTTTTTGGATTTGCCTTTTTAAAAATTTATCTTCCAAGTAGCCAGAACTATAAGCATGCACTACCATGCCCAGCTAATTTTCTGGTTTATTGTAGAGATGAGGTCTCGCCAAGTTGCCCAGGCTGTTCATGAACCCATGGGTTCAGACAATCGCCTCACCTCAGCCTCCCAAAGTGCTGGGATTACAGGCTTGATCCACTGTGCCTGGCCACTGCACTACAGCCTGGGCGACAGAGTGAGACTCCAACTCAATAATAATAATAATAATAATAATAGTAATAATAATAATAATAAAAAAAAATAAAAGTTTATCTCACCACCTATGCAGTCAATGTGCCTTGGGCTCTAAGCATGATAATGGACTGCTTGGGCCTTGAGATCTGATTCCAGAGACTTGCATCTCAGCTCCACCATTTACCATGTGGCCTTGGAGAGGCCATATCCACTTTTATGTGCTTTGGTTTTCTTGCCTGGAAGATGGGGATAATCATATGCTCACCTGTCAGGGTGATCATGAAATGAACATGAGGCAAGGCTGGGTATAGTCCTCCAAACTCTGGTACAATGTGAGTACTGAGAATGGGAGCTGCTGTTATTGTCATTAGTATTTTCTAGCCTGTGGACCGAACCACTACTTATTCAGGTTATGGCATAGAAAAAATAAATTTCCTCAAATGTCAAAAGAGCCAGGATCAGAAGCTCCCTGGCCTCTGGCCTCCCCGCTCAGGGCTTCTCCCAGCAATTCCGTTGCACAGACTGGGAACTACCGCACCATAAAACCCCTATGCTTTCAATCCTGTGACTGCTCATGAGATAATGATTTCACCTTCCCATCCCTACTTTTTCTGTTGCTTAGGGGCAAATGTTTCCTTTTGTTTGTGTTCCTGATCTTCAGTTTGTTGCCAAAATAGTTCTATAGAGAACATGGGCTTTGAGAGCAAGCAGTTTAAATGGTAGCTCTACTGATAATAACTCTGTGACTTGTGCCAAGTGGTTAGTTTCTATGCACCTCCTTTTCTTCATCTCTAATGCAAGAATAACAGAATGGTTATGAGGGTTATGCATAAGGTAAGTAGTGGGATGGGTAGTTGTAAATGTTAATTCCTTTCCCTTTCCCTTGGAGAAGTCCAATTTTAGACAGCTTTTCCCAGAAGGAAAAATATCTTGATAGCGGTTATTTCTGGCTAGGGTAGGGGTGACAGGTTCCAGCTATTATAACTCAGAGAAGATTTAGGGATTATACGTATCATCATAGCATCTTAGGCTCAGTATGAGCCCAAGAGAACTTCCAGTTGAATCCTATATTTATGAGAAAATCTTGATCCAAAGAGGCCAGGGACTCTGAATCTTAGAGATATGAGAGACTTGAGTCATCACTCTAATTCTACTTGCCTTAACATTTCTACAGAACATATGGCATTATAAAATTCTCATTTAAGAGATTTCATCTTTTCAAAAATGCTTGTCCCTATTCCATGGATATAGAGAGTTGACTAAATATGTGAGCTGAGAATTTTCCAGCAAAGGGATGATCACTTTTATGAACCAGAGGGAGACAGAAGAGGTGGTAGGAAAAGGCTCTGTGTCTGGTAGAGAGACTACAATCTACTGAGGTTGCTTGGGATCAAGTTGTAGCACTGCCATTCACCAGAGTGTGACCTTGGACAGGTCACTTTTAATTCTCCCATTCTGTGTTCTTCACCTCAAAATAGGAGATTCTAATGTCCACTTTCAAGCATGGCGCTGTGTATCAGATGAGGTCATATATACTGAAGCACTTTGTAAAACACACACCAGTCTAGCAGAGCAAGTGTTAGTGTACTTCCTAATAGGTGTGGATTAGAAATCTCTCTCTACACCCTATAAAAAAGATATCTGCACACGCATGTTTATTGTAGCATTATTCACAATAGCAAAAACATGGAACCAACCGTGCTGCCCATCGAAAGTGGCCTGGATAAAGAAAATGTGGTTCATTTACATGATGGAATATTATGCAGCCATAAAGAGAAACAAAATTATGAACTCTGCAGCAACTTGGATGGAACTAGAGTCTATAATACTCAGTGATTTATCACAGAAACAAAGATCTGAGTACTACACGTACTTACTCATAAGCAGACCCTGAACATTTATCATAATACTGTATTGGCAGTACTGGGACACTGCCAGGGGAGGGGGAGACACATAACATCAATAAGGGTACCCACACTTTACCTGTATGATGATCACTTATGTACCTAACCCTGAATTGTACCCCACATCTTTAAAATAAATAATAAGAGGAAAAAAATCCTCTCTCTAGTGGATTTAGACCTTTCCACAATACTGTGCTTATGTGTGTGTGGGAACACTAGAGAACACTTAAGAGTTATTTCATTCTGTGTATACTTTTACCCTTCTTTTAACATTTATTTTTATTTTTATTCTTTGAGTCAGGGTTTCACTCTGTGGCCCAAGCTGGAGTGTAGTGGCATGATCACAGCTCACCACAGCTGCAATCCCCTGGGTTCAGGTGATCCTTCTGCCTCAGCATCCCGAGTAGCTGGGACTACAGGCACACACCAATACTCCCAGCTAATTAAAAAAAATTTTTTTTGTAGAGATAAGGTCTTCCTATGCAACCCAGGCTGGTCTCAAACTCCTGGGCTTAAGCAATCCACGTTCCTCTGCCTCCCAAAGTGCTGGAATTACAGGCATGAGCCACTGCACGTGACTCTTTTGGTCCCTCTTAATTGAACTGTAAAAAGTTGACATTGTAAACTTAGACACATCTCCATTTCTAGAAGAGTCCAAGGCACAGAGTCTAAGGCTCATGCACAAATAGCACATTTCTTTTGTATTTCAAGAGTCTTAAATCACCACAGATCACTCAGTTTCCAAAGGGAACTCTGTTGGTGAAGAATGATCTTCTGTGTGCTTGCTGGCGACCAGCTCTCACATCACAAGAATTAGTGGGTAAAATGACTTGGAGAGTTTCTCTGTACTGATCTGGGAATGCTTTCTGAAAAATACTATCACATCCTGCTTCAGTCCCAGAACTTCTGGCTGCCACGTTTTGTCTGATCCCTCTGATGTATTTAGTCCCAAGTGTGACATTATGACATCACCAAGTGAACTCTTTTTAATTAGCTGGCTGAGGAGCAACATAATTGAACTCAACCGTTCCATATTCCAAAGGGTATGTACTTTTATCTCTGCATGATTGTATTGGGGCAAGTGAGTTCTAAACACAAACAGATCACTCTGTGTCCTCGTTTGCATCTTTGCTTCACATGACCTCATGCAACTTCAGTTACACGGAGACTAGAATAAATTCAAGTTCATACTCATAAATACTCAGTGGAGATAGTTGCACATACATATTAGTTTATATGCTAAAATGACACTTCTAGCAGTGATAAAAATATACCTGTGTGAGAGAAACATATAATTATGATTTAAGTCATCTGCTACAGTATGGTTAACTTTGGTTTTAGGTGAGGAATGGAGTCAAACGATGCTTTTAGAATTGAAACTTGGATTTTATTTTTCTCCAGTCAATGATTACTTAAAACTGAGGAGTGTAAGCAGTAGAAAAATAAACGATTTGTCCGTGTCTTATGGAGTAGAAGTAGGATTAGAACTCAAGGAACCAAAGATTTTAGGTGATTCTATTGTTTTCTGAGCCAAGAAAGGATTCTTGAATAGTTTTTCAAGGTGTTTATCTATTATTTCAGAAAATTATTAATCTTCTCATTTTAAAAACGGATGTCTTATGACCTGGTATTTTTATGTATTTTTTGTTACTCTTCTTGGTGTCTACCACTGTCTCTTTATACATTCTCCAATCAGGCTTTACTGAGTGACAAACTTACTAAAGACACAGGTTTTTAATCTACTTTACCTTATTAACAGTAACTATTACAATTGACCCCAATATGCTTTTGAAATCTCCTGGACATTTATTATTTTCAAGAAAACTTTCTATTAACTTTCTTAGTAATCTGTGGTTTATCTCAGTCAGATAACTCAAATGAGGTGAAAACAAATTGTGGCTCAATCATGCTGCCCTTTGTGTCCAAATGTGATAACTATCTCTGAGTTTGGAAAGTCACTTTCTCGCCATTTGTAATGTAATGTACACTAGCTTTAAGTGCCACTTTCCTGTAGGGAGCACATTCCTTGTAAAGGAAGTACAGATAAATGAAGAAGCAGAAGACTTGAGCTGAGATCTGTTGCTTTCATCTCACTTTTACATCTCACTTGTCTACTGTAGTAAGATATTCTACTAGTGGCCCTGAGTAAACAATGCATCCTGGTGTTTACCCTCCTTACTTCTCCCACAATGACTCTGGGTTTGACCTATGTGATTTGCTTTGGCTGATTTGCAAGTCTGATGTAAGCAGAAGTTTGATAAGTGTTTGCATATTGGCATGCTCCCTCTTGGAACCATAGAGCACTATACTGTGGGAAGCCCAAGCTAGCCTCATGCAGAAACCATATGACAGAGAACTGAGGCCCCAAACATATGGAATCTGTGAAGTCATTTGAATCATTCCAACTGAACCAGACATTGTAGAACAGAGATGATCTCTCTTTACCATTTCCTGCTCTGATTTCTCACCTGCAGAGTTGTGAGCAAATACAATTTTGCTGTTTTTTATGCAGCAATCGGTATAGTGTAGTGGTTCAGAGTATGGAGCCTGACTCTGAAGCTCACTGCCTGAGCCTGAACCCTAGCTCTGCCACTAATTTGCTCTGTGGCCTTGTGCAAATTACTTAACCTCTCTGTACCTTAATGTCTTTAGTTGTGAAACGGGAATAATAATATCACCTAACTACTTCATGGGCTGCTGTGAGCATTGAATGGGTTAGTATATGATGGAAAAGCACATGGGACAGTATGTGGCATGAAGCACTCACTGGGTATGTGTTAGCTGCCCTGTTTCTCAAGTCAGCTCCCCAGTGAGGTTAGCTCCATCAGACAGCTACTCTAGAAGGCAGTTGGGAGCTGCTGGTAGGGGCTGAGGCACACATGAACAGATAGATGTCCTGATAACTGGCTCACTGTGCGAATTCACAAGAACTGGAGTGCTCGCAGTGACATAATGAAGGACTGTGATTCTTCCTAAGTCCTTTTTCTGGAGTCTGGTCTCACCCAAAGAGAAGAGTCTCGAGTGAGTTAATGCTGAGTGGAAGCCAACTGCCTTGTGTCTGGTCTTAGACTTGCCCTGATGGTTTTGGTATTGTCCCAAATTAGCTTCATAGTGTTAAATAAGTTACTTAATCCCTGTGGACTTTAGTGACACATCTATTAGGGAGGGTCAAGCTTGCTGACTTCAGAGTTACTTGCAGCTCCTTTTTCATGAAATAATGATATTTCAGATGTCGGGGCCATGAGGGAGGTATCTGAGGACAAATGAACTCCCATATTCCTTTGCCAGTGCCAAAGACTGACTACAAAATCCATTTCCCCATAGGACCATAGTGAGTTGGAAGCAATGTAAAGAGTTGCCTCTCTTGTTTTCCACCACTTACTCCTTCCTGCCTTAGCTATCCCCAAATCCCACTTCAGCAGGAATGTCAACTCTTTGCCTGAAGCAGCAATTGGATCTTGTTTACCATTATATTTACAGGGTCCATCACTTAGTAGGTACTCAGTCAATCTCTGGTAAAAGAACAAAGCAAATCACCCAAGAGTGTCCAGAAGAAAATGAAGTTCCTTGATTCTTACTTCATCCTCATGTCTTCTGTGTAACCCTCAGGAGGAAGAAGGAACTAAGAGGAAGACTGAATAGAAGGGCAATGAGGAATTAGAAAAGAAGCCTCTAGAACTTTTAAGTAAGTACTAATTGCTTCAGAACTCTTCAGAATGTCTCAGTTCCCTGCAAGTTCAAGGAAAAGTCCCGGATGCTCTTCAAATACTGTGGCTATATCTGGTAAAAACTCATCACGAAGTATCCTGCAGACATGACCACATAGATTTAAGGGTCAAATCCTTTCACTTTTCACAGGATAATAAATACAGGCATCAGCCCGCCATGGCCTGAAAATGCAGCACGTGCTCTGCTGATAGACTGATTCTTTTGATAAAGTGTACTTTTAAAGCTTCCATTTATATGGCCTATTATCAACAAGTCAAAAGCAACAGGTGTTGGCAAGGAGAAAATGGAATGCTCACACATCGTTGGTGGGAATGTGTACTTGTTCAGCCTCTGTGAAAAGCAGTTTGGAGATTTCTCAAAGAATTAAAAATTTACCTTTCTACTCAGCAATCCCACTACTGGGTATCTTCCCAAAGGAGTATAAATTGTTCTACTAAAAAGACACATGAATGCATATGCTTACTGCAGCACTATCCATAGCTGCAAAAACATGGAACCAACCCAGCTGCCCATAAGTGAAGGATTGGATAAAGAAGATATAATATGTATACACCATGGAATATTATGCAGCCAGAAAAAAGAACGAAGTCATGTCTTTTACAGCAACATGGATGCAGCTGGAGTCCATCATTCTAAGTGAATTAACACAGAAACAGAAAACTAAACACTACATGTTCTCACTTATAAGTGGGGGCTAAACATTGGGTACGCATGGGTATAAAGAAGGGTGCAACAGACACTGGAGATTCTTAAAGGGGGGGTGGGGGAATAAGGATTGACTAACCACTCATTGGGTCCCATGTTCACTGCCTGGGCGATGGGCTCAGTAGAAGCCTAAACCTCACCATGACGAAGTATACCCATGGCACAAACCTGCAAATGCACCCCTTGAATCTACAAAAAAATTTCAGGCTCCCATCTATAAAGTCTTTCATATATACCCAGAATCATTCTAAGGAGTTCACTCATTTTTTAAAAACCATTTTCTACCTTGCTAGTACTTTTGCTGGGTGCCATTTAAAAATAATGCAAAATGCTATCATGAAGTTGTGTTATTTTGCTGATCAGTTTCCCTGTCAAAGCTAGTGCTTCCATGTGTGAATTCCTTCCCAAATATTTCTTAAAATATTTCTATGTTTTTCTAAATGCCCAGAACTTGTTGAGCTCCCACTGTGTCAGGCACTTTGCTAGGCACTGGGGCAACGATTGCAAACAAGACGTGATTCCTGTTCTCACAGAGCTTATGAGCTATCTAATCTTCATGACAGTCCTACAAGGTAGTTATGATTTCTATTTTCCAGAGGAGGAAATTGAGTCAGCAAATGTGACACCACTAGGTAGTGGCAGAGCCAAGAAACACAGAGGGGTTTATCTGACTCCAAAGCCCTTGATCTTAGACATTGGTCCACTCTATCCCTCTTTATCACCAAAGTTACAGCTTATTCAACAAGACAGTTTTTGTTTTGAATTATTCAGTGCATATGATTCCTTAGTCTAATTTATTCATGATGAGTCAATTTTCCATGTCACTTGCCACTTTGGAGAGCCAGTGTTTCAAGTCACTGAGGCAGGATGATAAGATATGTAATAAGGGAACATAGCCCGAATGACACGCTCAGTGTTCCCCACCTTGTGTACTTGTTGCTAACACCATCTATGAATTTGCTACCCCTTGGGGGCTGTAAGGTTTTTGCTGAGATTTGTTCTGACAACGCGAAGCCTAAGAGTTGAAAAATTTATAAAATGAGCATATGTGAAAGTATGAATAAAATCTGGAAACATTTTCCACTTGAATAAAATCCAGGATCTTTTTGTTTCTTTTTTATTCTGTACGAGAACATGCATGCCTCGAAATTAAGACCTAAAGGCAACATAAATATTCTGAGACGCTTCCTTGGTCTTCTCCTGTTTGGTTAGCTAGTCAATAACCTATTTTCCAAGACTGCTACATAAAGAGCATTATGTGTGTTTTGGGAGTGGGGGATTCAGTTTAATTCCTTTCTTATATTTTTTGAGGATATATTACACGTAAGGCGGAGTATTATGTGTTGTGATGGGTCATTCTGCATTCAAGGGAATTGACAAAGACTTCGGCGATCATTGGGAGCTGAGGCATGTGTGAGCAGAGCCTTGGTCTCAACAGGCAGAGCTGTGTGGGAATGGCCAACTTCCTGAGGGCCCAACCTTGGCACAGGCACATGGGAGAGAAAGAGCAATGTGTTCAGTGACTCGTGTGGCAGTCCTGGAGTTTTGAGGTCACAGGGACTGAGGAGGAAGAGAATATTAGTTGATCAGCTGGCAAAGTGGACTGCACCCTTCCTGGCAATTTGGGAAGTTTGTTCCATAACAAAATGGGGGGAAATCTAAAGTTGTGATAGCAAGTGAAATGATTGTTTTTTTAAGAAAAGAGGCATCAGTAGCAGAAGGAAGAAAGTAGAGGGAAGGAGAAAGGCGATGGGGATGGGGGCGAAGAAGGAGAAGGACAGGAGACAAAGAAGAAGAGAAAAGAAATCAAATCCAGTTTGATATCTCCATGGAGGTGTTTGCAGCATAACAGGAAACTCACTTTTGGGGAGAAAAAGTCAGAAATACTTACAAAGCAGTTGAAGGTTTGCAGGCCTCTCCAGTTTGACTCTGCCTGTGGTCTGCTGGTGTGGTTCCTGTGGGTTCTGTGGGGCCAGAAAGACAAGCCGGTCTGGTCTAGCGTATCACTGGGCTTCTACACCCTGAGTCTCCCATGTTTGTTTCCCGGGTCTGGGCAGAGGTGAGGTCACCCTCCAAAGTCCAGGCACTACTTTCCTGTGGTTCTATCTGTACTGGAGTTTTAGACTCTGACCTGAAAATGAGCCTGTCTCCAGAGATCTATCCAACTGGTGGTCATCAAGGTATCCCAGGGCTCTCTAAGTCAGCAATTTTCAACCTTTTTTAGTTTCCTTTTAAGCAGCAGAGCTGGTTTTTTAAGTAAAAAAAAAAAGTATCTGGCGAAAGTAGTTGCTACATTTAAAAGCAGACATGGGCTTCAGTAGCTCCATCCCTAGGGCCCAGAGGTGTTCTCTGGGTCCGGA
Source organism: Carlito syrichta (assembly GCF_000164805.1). Taxonomy (NCBI): domain Eukaryota; kingdom Metazoa; phylum Chordata; class Mammalia; order Primates; family Tarsiidae; genus Carlito; species Carlito syrichta. The sequence goes on along the minus strand of NW_007251108.1, from coordinate 315,599 downwards.
ATTTCCATGGAGCATAGTTTGAATATCCTATTCCAGGACTAGCCTTGCCAGAAGCAGTTTTATGACCAGGGATGAGACGAATCTAAGCTAAGTTCTAGGGGCTTTGGTATCAGGGAAGGGAGTTGGTATCTATATGGGGTTAACTGGGTTGAGGGCTGGTAATGACAGAAAAGATGGCTGAAGAACCATTTTCTATGCTCATAGTATTTTTGCTGGGTACCATTTTAAAACATACAACAAAATGCTGTCATGAAACTCTGTTATTTTGCAGATCTATTTCTTCTATCAAACATAGTGTTTCCATGTGTGTTTCCTGACATTTCTTAGGAAACATGTTTTTCTGAATCCCTGGACAAAAATGTGTCGAGAAATTGGGAAAAAGAAAATGATGCAATTTTTCTGAGTGAATTAAAAGCTTAAAGATCAGCTGAAGCCAGGCTCAGTGGCTCAGCCTATAATCCTGCGCCTTTGGGAGGCTGAGGTGAGTGGATTGCCTGAGTCCGTGGGTTCGAGACCCGCCTGGGCAGAGAGACCTCATCTCTACAATAAATCAAAAAATCAGCTGGGCATGGTAGCGCATGCCTGTAATTCCGGCTACTTGGAAGGCTGAGACGGAAGGATCACCGGAGCCCAGCAGGTCGAGGCTGCGGTGGCCGGGAGCGGCCACTGCACTCCTGTCTGGGTGACCGAGTGAGACTCCAACTCAAAAAAAAAAAAAAAAAGATCAGCTGAAACAGAAATCAATTCCACTTATAGTAGCTACAAAAAATAAAATAAAATAAAATAAAATAAGGTTAACCAAAGAGGGGTAAGACCTCTAAAAATAAAGTTTAATGATCAACATAGAGACACTATTTATTAGAAGGAATTCACTGATGTCACATTGAAAGCAAGAGCAGGCAACATGAACAAATGGACTGTGAGGTTTAGGGTGGCATTTCTAGGAATCTGGTTAGATGCACAGTGAGAAATGCCAGCATCTAATGAGTCAGGCTTGCTTGTAGCTAGGCCATTATGAGCATATGTTCACGGACCTGTCTCCTGCTAACAGTGACTCATTCTTGAAAATAAAACAAATACTAATACATTTGTATGCATAATGTACTAGCTACTAATCCTATAAGAATTCCAAGAAATAATGAGTTTTGGAAGCAAAATAAAATCTTAAATTGGACCTTTAGAGTTTGATCATATAGTGCTATTAACTATGCTTGGAGACCTGAATGTTATTTGAATACTACCTGATAACATTTACTGATGTTATTCAATGTTTGAATATTTTCTTTGTTTGTTTGTTTGTTTGTTTGTTTTTGAGTTGGAGTCTCACTCTGTCACCCAGGCTG